>NW_026020620.1:499506-541328 GCF_900185275.1 Solanum verrucosum
TAATTTGGCAGTAGCCACCACCTTGGTTGGCTAGAAAATTTACCTCCTCGTTATACAAGGTTTCAAACTTCATCTCCTCAGGATTAGAACACCCGACCCCCACAATGTTGACACCACGGGCACCAGCCCCCATGACATTTTTGGATAAATATCAAGTTGCGTCATGATTTTGGCCATGTTCTGGTCTCTCTCATTGTCTTTTTCAATCTGCTCCTTGGATAGCTTGAAGGTGAGGGGGGAGACTTGGTCCTCACGAGTGTACCATGCTCTATTGATAGTTGTCATGCCATCTAAAAGCTAGGCTGCTACTGCATACGGCTGCTGCATTAAGCCTCCCAGCGAGAGTTGGTCGGTGACACCTTTGTTTATCAAGTCCAAACTTCGATAGAAGTACTGAAGTAGCACGTTATCAGGCAAGCCATGGGTTGGGCATTGTAGTACCAACCTTTTGAACCGTAGCCAAGTCTCATGCAGAGGCTCTCCTTCCAGACGCTTAAAGCTCTGGATGCTATCCCTAAGTGACATTATCTTCGAGGGAGGGAAAAATCACACTTGAAATGCGGTTATCAGTTCCTCCCAAGAAGTGATGGATTCTCGTTGCAACTCGGCTAGCCATTTGCATGCTTCTCCCATCACTGAGAAAGGGAATAACCTTAATCGGAATGACTTCTCAGAGATGTTTTTGAACGAGAATGGTCCGCATACATCTGCGAAGTTTCGAAGATGCTCGTGAGGATCTTCATAAGCCAATCCACTGAAAAGTCCCTTTAGTTGCAAGAGTTGCAACATGGTGCTCGTTATGTGGAACACTGCATTTCCCTTGGCTGGGGGTAAACGGATGGCTCCAACACCTCCCATGAGATGGGGGTCATTGATGTTGGGCTCTTAGACATCGTTGAGATTACCGATGTCGTCCTGGTGGCCCACCTGGCTACCGTTGCTACCGTTAACACTCATGCTTCTGAAATTTTCACACTAGCAAACAAAACAAAACTAAAAATTAGGTGAGTAAACTACAACTAAGAAGAACAAAAATTTGACTAATCTAAAAATTCTCAAATAACACCACTCCTCGACAGCGGCGCCATTTTTATGTTTGCGTAATCAAGACACAACTTTCGATGCAAGTGTCTACGATCGTACAATAGTTTTGTAACCCAACCAAGGGTTGGGATCGTACCAAGAGAGTGGTTTTGAGAATTTATAGAAAAATAAAATTTAGTTCTACCTAGTCGTAGTTAAAGACATTAACAAGTAAAAACATTGCAAATTAAAGGGGGACACAAGAGTGTCAATTAACAATGGGGGGGGGGGGGTTGTCACAAGTACGACAAAAACAACAAAATAACAAGGGTTTATAAGTAATGAGAGGGGATCCTTGGGGTGTGACGAGAATACGGGTTAAGCTAGATTATTGGGTACATTCTTTCGATAGAAAATTCATAGAGTAATTGTGACTAGGCTAGACTTTAAGGGGAATAAGCTCTCTCTCGAGCAACTTACCCCGTTTCAAATGAGTTCCTCTCGGACACCCACTTGTTGCATGAAGACCAAACTATGCCTTAACCCATTCACTCTCTCGAGCTGAGTGTGTGGACATGGAACTGGGGTTCACTCTGTCGAGCTGAACCTCATGTCGACCTACTCACACTGTCCATCAATCTAGTGGTCTTAGTTTTACGACCTCTCTGTGTCAAGCAAGCTGAAAACACATTAATAGACTTGTATTTCTAACTACAAATTCATTAAATTCATCCACAACCCCTAAACGAAATCACAATTAAACCACGATTAAACTATCGAAAGCAAGACCCAATAATTATCTTAACCCATATTCTCTAAATCACACCCCAAGAATTGGGGTTTTTAGCCACACATCAAGAGATAGAAATTTATACCTAAATGAGCTTGCATTCAAATAGGTATGAAGATTTAAGTCTTGTTACAGGCCAAGAATGAAGAATCCAAGAGACCCAAGTCCAAATCCTTGGAGATGAAACCCCATTTTTCTTCAAGTCTTCAAAACCCTCTCAAGCTTAGAGCAAAAATACTAAAAAAAGTACTATTCTATATGAAAACTATCACAATTGTTCGACTCTAAGTGAAAATTATAATAATTGTTCCACACTTAAAATTACAACTCTAACTTGTATTTATAGTTTTCACAGATTTGTGCTGCAACAAATCATTCGGTGCCTTTAATCGGAATCGCCGATCAACTCAGTGATTCGCCCTTTGGTGTAGTTCATCGCCGTCTTTCACCATCCCTCAACATCGTCGTGCTCTGGGTCATTGGGCGACATGGTACTGCTTTGCAAAACTTCTCGAAGATGCGCCGACTGCTCTCTTTTTCCGCCGACTTGATCCTTTCCGTCAGAGCTCAGCACACTAGAACAAAAGGTGAAGTAAGACCCTTCGGCGACTCACCAAGTGGACTCGGCAATCCCCGGGCCTTCATTTCTTCGTTCTTTTCAGCCTTTTCGTTCCTTTTTACGACGTAGTGTCCATGCTTTTCTTAAAACTTCAAATACCTGAAACTTAAGGGTTTTCATTAGATATTGAGATAAAATAAACATTTGAGGACATAATTTCTATTAGAATATAGCCCTAAATGAGTCAAATTTGTGGACTCATCAACCATAACCAATGAAGATGTAATTCTTAGTTTTTACATCCAATTACGACCTCTCATCGAAACATGCACACAAACTTTACACTTGAACATATTCAAGTGATCATAAGAAACATCCTTAGCAAAGCAAACTTTGCTTGGAACATCACCATCCAAAACAACCGTAGGAGACAAATTGATAACATAAGCAACAATGTTAATTGCTTCAACCCAAAATGAATTTGGAAGTTTAGCCTCTGAAAGCACGCATATAACTCTCTCAACTAAAGTTCTGTTCGTCCTTTCTGCCAACCCATTTAATTGAGGAGTATTTGGAGGAGTATTCTGATAATGAATTCTTTTTGATTTGCAGTACTAATCAATGGGACCAATTTACTCACCCCCATTATCAGTGCAACTACATTTTAATTTCTTTCCCGTTTGTCTGTCAGATAAGGCTTTAAACTCCTTAAGCACATCAAGTACTTGATCTTTGGATTTTAAAGGATATACCCAAATCTTGCGAGAATGATCATCAATGAAAGTTGCAAAATAAAGCGCACCACTTTCTGACTTCACTTTAAAAGGACCACACAAATTAGAGTGTACTATCTCCAGTGGCTCAGACTTTCTTGAAGGAGGATGACTATGAAAATAAAGTCTTTTCTGTTGCCTAGCTAAGCAATGAACACATCTTTTCCTAGGGCCCAATATCTAAATTTATACAGGAGAACAAGGATACAGTACTATGCTCTAAGTCACAGGGTAGTGTCACTAGTGGTTGTACTTTTTTTATTTGTGAGAAGTGTGGTAAGAACCACCTTGGCGAATGAATAGGTGGTAGGGGCAGATATTTTAGATGCGGAAAGTCAAGTTACAGATTGAGGGAGTACCCATTAGACTTAGGTAGGGGAAAATATGTTCGTCATCATTCTCAAACCAACCCTATAGCAGATCCATGAGGTCGTACGAATCAGCTGGGCGCCTCCTCTAGTGCAGAAGGTGGACAAACAAGTTTTATGCTTTGCAGACTCGCCAGGATTAGAAAGATTACCCTGATGTAGTCACTAATATGTTACATGTCTTTACGTTTGACGTTTATGCATTAATAGATCTAAGGGCAAAACTTTCTTTCATTACTCCTTATATTGCATTGAATTTCATTGTTAGACCCGAAATCCTATCAAAACCCTTCTTAGGGTAAAGAGAAATTACCAAATTTTAGTCTTTTATTAAATCACTACAGTTGATCTGGTAGAGTTGGACATGCTTGATTTTAATATTATTCCTGAAATGGACTGGTTACATTTTCGTTAAGCCTCAGTCGATTGTACAACTAGAGTCAAATTCCAGTTTCCTAATGAACTAGTCATAAAATGGAAGGGTAGCACTTCAGTTCCTATAGATCGATTTTTCTTTTAACTTAAGGCCAGAAAAACCATATCTAAGGGTTGAATATACCATCTAGTCTAGGTTAAGGATTCTAGTTTTTAGACCCAACCCTTTAGTCTCTCAGTAGTGAATGAGTTTCCAGTACTTTTCCCTGAATATCTTCTTGGAGTTCCTCCCAAATGAGAAATTGATTTCAGAATATACCTTCTTTCAAATATCCAACCAATCTTTATTCCTCCTTACAGAATGGCTCCAACTGAGCTTAAGGAGTTAAAGGATCAGTTAAGGGACCTCCAAGATAAAGGCTTCATTAGACCCAAGATCTCTCCATGGGGTGCTCCTTTTCTTGTTGTGCTTAAGAAAGATGGTTCTCTTGGAATGTGCATCGATAACCATCAGCTGAACAAAGTCACAATAAATAATAAGTATTCCATTCCCAGGAATGATGACTTGTTCGACCAGCTTCAGGGTGCAACTTCTTCTCAAAGATAGAACTCAAATCAGGTTATCATCAACTCATAATCAGAGAGTATGACATTCTGAAGACAACCTTCAAGATTCAGTATGGTCACTATGAATTTGTTGTTATGTCTTTTGGACTAACAAATGCCCTTTCATCTTTTATGGACCTAATGAACAAAGTGTTTATAAGTATTTGGAAAACTTCTTTATTGTTTTCATAGATGACATCCTTATCTATTCTCGAAGCGAGGATTAACATGCAAACCTATAGATAATTTTTTATTTCAATAGTAATTTCAATACACTTGTTTTTTCTATCTTCTACTCAAATATTATCCAAATAGCTACTTAAACTCTATATATAATTTGCATATGGCTTGATTCATCCTCCAAACTTTGAAACTTCACATTTCTCACGTGGTGGTAAGGGAATTTCTAGTCAAAAAATTGAATCAAGTGTTGGTCAATCAGACAATAAATTCCAAGTTTTGTTTCTTTTTTTTGGAACAAACTTTGAATTTGGTTACAAATTGGGATGTTAGAATAGCCCATGAAAATATGATCTGTCCAACTCGCTTAAGTTAGGTATGGAGGAAAATGTATTTTTAGAACATCAATTGTTCATGTTTGGTTGGATAAAAATTTTGAAAAATATTTTCTCTTGGAAAACAAGTTCCTTGATTATGAGGGAAATGACTTCCTTGATGAAAGTAAGGAAAACAAGTTCCATACGTGACATTCTAAGGTCATTGTCTCCTCCCTACCCACCCATTTCCCCCTACCCCCCGCCACCCTTGAGGCCCAACTCCCGACCCCCTCCCACTATGAGTTACGAAATGTCTTGCTAGATTACACATAAATATTTGGTATGATATATTTTTTACTTACTTACCAAACACTATAAGTGAAAAAACTCACTTGTTTTCCAAATAAACATTTTTAGAAGAATATTTTCCTTCCTAACAAACACAAGCAAATCTATTTTGACTCGTTCAATTCAATTCATCTAAAACTTAGGCTGATATGTAGTTCAAACTCTCTCCAAATATTTTGTCAAAATATTTCTAAAAAGGTTTATAACACATATTCATAATAAAGAAAAAAATCGTTTAGATACATTAATAACTATAAAAAAAACAAAGGAAAAAATATAAAGTTTCATAAGAATTAGGCAGGTTGTGTTATAACCCATTTGTTAATTTATTTCAGCCTAACTCTTGTCAGAGCATATAGCTATTGAGCGGATCATATTAATTTAACTCATTTCGTCCCATTCAAATTTAGTTCGACACATTCATTTGACAACACTAATTACACTCCAGGTATGTACCCATGCATCCCTGTAACACCCAGATTCGAGAAGGGAAAAATAGCCATTTTTTAGAAGCTTTTGGTACCATTTGACGGAGATCAGCCACAACACGTGGACTGAGCCACATACCGTGGGTCTGGTCCGTGGATTGGCCACCTAAAAGAGGGTCAGGGGACCACGAACCACGGCCAGACAAATGGACCGTTGTTGGGTCCACGGTCCGTGGTTTCCGTGGATCAGGACCTCTAAATCCACTTTCAAACACTGAACGACAAACCAACAGGATGGGGCATCGGTCAAACCACGGTCCGTCGATCCAATGCGTCGTTAGTAGGTTGGTAGTTATTTTTAGGGGTAGTTGGGTCTTTTCCTAATTACTCTACGCTAATACTATGTCGTTTTACCCTTCACTAAGACCCCTATATAAGTATTTTAACCCCTAAATTTCCCCAATTGAAATCCTTCTCTCAACTTTTTAAAAGAAGAACAAGTCTCCTCTCCAAAATATTTCTCTCTCTAGAAAGCTTGAAGAAGAAGGATTCAACTTAGGGTTTCAAGTCAAGTCTCCATTCCTCCATTGTAGATAAGAAATTGGCTTTGAGGTATGATAGTTTTCATCCATGGATCCCTTCTATTAATGGAGTTCCCAAATTCTCCTATTTTTAAAGTTAGAAATCCCCAATTGAGTTAGGGTTTTATTCAATTGCCATGGGTTCTATTTATTATTGATTTAAATGATTAAATTATGATCTCTTATGCATAAATTGATGAAATACTATAATTTTATGATATTTCCCCTATGAACCCATGAAATCCCCATGTTTTTCCAAGTTATGAGCATATAATGTGGGTCTTGCATCATGAAAGAAGAGTTTATGAAATCAAGCATGCATTGACAGAATTACATGAATTTATGATGAAACCCATGTCTAAGCCATGTTTTCTAGATGTTGATGATTGAAAATGGGTTTTGAACATTGAAAGGTGAATTATGGAATTATGCATGTTCTTACGAAATCTATGAAATTGTTTAAGGATGCTTTGAGAGTGAAGTATCAATGATGATGTTGTTGTTGTGTTGTAGAAAGAATTTTCTCATATAAACATGAAAGCATGAATGTGAAAGGTTTTCTCACATAGTAAAGGGTTCCAAGGTTGAAAGGTATTCTCACCTAAATGAATCAAAGATAAAGAGCTATCCTAATGAAACCTAGTTTGGACTGGTTATAGAATGATACCTTTCCATGGATGATTTATGACCTAGATTGGATTGGCAAGATGATGTGCCCTTCCTTGGATAATAAGAACAAGTAATAAATGACTATTCCATAGGATTTATGCTTAGCACCGAGAGGATATTGAGATGGAAGCTCTGCCATTAGTAGAGGTCGGGTTTCTAGAAATAATCTCCTTATCCCTTACCTATGTTCCCCCATAGGATGATTGTCTAGATAGACATTAGATAGTGGATCCACTTAAGCTAGAAGTTCATGGTTCTACCTTGGCAAGTAGGACAACCCTTTTCGGTGTGGGAGACACCGGGGGATCATGTTATAACTCACATGGTATCTATGTCGGTTAAAGCTACTTTCCACATTAATAATGAACTAAGGTTACTTCAAGAAGTATCTCACATGTGTTCAAAGGTTTCAAAGATGTTAGCTTGCATTGACTATGTTTTATGACTAATGTTTTCTAACTCTTCTTATATCATGTTTTAGATTGGTCAACTGCATGTTATGAAATGTCCTATTTTAGCACGATTTAAATGTTTTATGCATGGCTATCATACTTGGTACATTGTTTTGTACTAACACATACTCTTATCTACATTTTTCCAGATGTAGGGTCTGACAGTCAGGGTCCTCAGTTCCATCGCTAGTGGTTGATTGCGAGATTTCTGAGCTCGGTGAGTCCTCATGCTTCGAGGACAAAATTTTATTGTTCTTAGTTTTTTTTAGTTTTGGACATGATGTATAGGCTTGTCCAATTTCATTCTATTGTACTAGATGGCTAATGAGACAAGTTTTATAGACTTCCGTTGTACTTTTATAAAACTTTTGGACTTGAAATGTTGTCTTTACTTCTTTTATTCTATTTCTTATGTTATGAATGCTAAGTGGATTGTATGGGGCCTTTCGGGGTCCTATATGCCATGTTACATCTAGGGTATACTCCTGGGTCGTGAAAAACTTGATAATCAGATCACAAGGTTTAGAATGGCCCTAGGATGTCTCATAAGCTATGTCGAGTAGAACCTTGTTAATGAGTTTGAAGCACACCAAATTTATGAATGAGAGGCTACAAGATATTTAGGAAACTCCAATTCTTTCATTACTCTAAAGTCGTGTGATATAATTTAACTCTATAAGGTCTCTCTCCTAATCCTTATTTGATTCTCTACAGGATATGGCTACTCGAAGATCTTATGCTACAAGGAATGCGAGGGAGAATGCGGAACAAGAAGCTTCTTCCCAAGCTCCTCAAGGTCCGATCGATCCTTTGGCCAAGCAAGTGACTTATATGGAGTTTAGGGCTGCTTTCCAGGTATTGTCTCAAGCCATAAAGGCCCAAGCCAATAAGGAGGTTGCGGTTATCGTGAACCCAAATGTGGGAACGACGAAATCTAGAGAAAGGGACTTCACTAGAATGAATCCTCCGGAGTTTCATAGTTCTAAGGTTGGGGAAGATCCTCAAGTGTTCATTAATGAGGTTTACACTGTGTTGATGATCATGGGAGTGACACCGGTGGAAAAGGCGGAGTTGGCCTCTAATAAACTGAAGGGTGTGTCTCAAATATGGTACAATCAATGGAAAGAAGAGAGGCTGGAAGATGCGGGTCCTCTTGATTGGGAGAAGTTTAGTGCCACTTTTTTTGATAGGTTCTTTCCCCTTGAGATGAGGGAAACAAAGGTGCTTGAGTTCATCAACCTTCGTCAAGGAAGTATGAGTGTGAAGGAATATGCTTTGAAGTTCACTCAATTTTCTAATTATGCCCCTACAATGGTTGTCAATCCTAGGGCAAGGATGAGTAAGTTCATTTCGGGTGTGTCCGAAATGGTGGTTAAAGAATGTCATACCGCCATGCTCATTAATGACATGTATATCTCTCATCTCATGGTTCATTCTCAACAGACGGAAGATGAGAAACTTAAGGAAAAGTCTAGGGAGACAAAGAGGTCTAAAATCAGTGATGGTAATTTCTCTCATGCAATGTCCGATGGACATGGTCGTTATAGATTTTGACAAAGGTTTTCCGATCAAGGTTCCTCCAATTATCCTCCTAAGTTCAACAAAGATAAGGTGTCTAACCCTAGGCCTCAAGGAGGAAATGGTAGTGGATCTTCATTGCCTATGTCTATTTGTGCTAGGTGTGGGAAGAAGTACGAGGGTAAGTGCCTAGCCAGCACAAATGGTTTCTTTGGTTGTGGTAAAAGTGGTCGTAAGATGAGGGATTGCCCGATGCTTACAACTAAAGGAAAAGAGGGAAAACAAGATCATCCTAGTGGTTCAGGTTCCAATGCACCCAAGCAAAATGGATTTATGCACTCCAGACTCATGGTGAACAAGAGGGTTCTCCTGATGTGGTTACCGGTATGTTGAAAGTCTTCTAACATGATGTTTATGCTCTACTTAATCCCGGTGCTACCTTGACTTTTGTGACGCCATATGTGGCAATGAGGTTTGCTGTTCTTCCAGAAGTCTTGTTAGATCCTTATTTTGTCTCTACTACTGCTGGTGATTCTATTGTGGCTAAGAGGGTCTATAGAAAGTATCCCATCTCCTTGTACCATAGAGTTACTCCTGTTGACTTGGTAGAGCTTGATATGCTAGATTTTGATGTTATCCTTGGGATGAATTAGTTGCACTCATGTTATGCTTCTATTGATTGCAGAACTCGTGTAGTCAAGTTTCAGTTCCCGAATAAGCCTGTCTTAGAGTGGAAAAGGAAAAATTCTATGTCTAAGGGTCAGTTTGTCTTTTGACTTAAAGCTAGAAAGATGATTTCTAAGGGTTGCAGTTACCATTTAGTTAGGGTGAGGGATGTGGATTCCAAAACCCCTACTCTTGAGTCGGTCCCCGTTGTTAATAAGTTTCCAAAAGTATTCCCTGATGATTTACTCGGTATTTCTCCAAAAAGGGAAATAGACTTCGGTATTGACCTTCTCCCAAATACGCAACCTGTTTATATTCATCCTTATCGAATGGCTCCGACAGAACTAAAGGAGTTGAAAGAACAATTGAAAGATTTGTTGGATAAGGGTTTCATCCGACCGAGTATATCTCTATAGGGTGCTCCAGTTTTGTTTGTTATAAATAAAGATGCTTCTCTTTGTATGTGTATTGACTATCGTCAGTTGAACAAGGTGACCATTAATAATAAGTATCCTCTTCCAAGGATAGATGATTTGTTTGACCTTCGGTTGGGTTATCACCAATTGAGGGTGAAATTAGATGATATTCCGAAGATGACTTTTTGAACTCGGTATAGTCATTCTGAATTTTTGGTAATGTCGTTTGGGTTGACTAATGCTCCGGTGGTGTTTATGGATTTGATGAATATAGTGTTTAGACAATACATTAACATGCTTGTGATTGTGTTCATTGATGATATATTGATCTATTCGAGAAGTGAGAATGAGCATATTAATCATTTGAGGATCATGTTTCAAATTCTTAAGGACCAACAACTCTTTGCAAAGTTTAGTAAATGTGAGTTTTGGCTAAAGTCCGTAGTTTTTCTTGGTTACATTGTTTCAAGTAAGGGCATTGAGGTAGATCCTAAGAAGACAAATGCGGTCAAGAGTTGGCCTAGACCTCTATCCCCTTTCGGTTATTAGATGTTTCTTAGGTTTAGCTGGTTATTACAGAAGGTTTGTTGAGAGGTTCTCTTCGATTGCCTCTCATTTGACGACTTTGACTCAAAAGAAGGCTAAGTTCCTATGGTCAGAAGCTGGTGAGAAAAGCTTCCAAGAATTGAAGGATAGACTTACTTCCGCGCTGGTGTTTACTTTACCGAACGGGACTACTGGTTTTGTGGTTTATTGTGATGCCTCTAAGATTGGGTTAGGATGTGTACTTATGCAAAATGGGAAAGTCATTGTCTATGATTCAAGGAAACTTAAGATTCATCAAATGAATTACCCTACCCATGACCTTGAACTAGCAGCTGTTGTTTTTGCCTTAAAGATTTGGAGGAACTATTTGTATGGTGTGCATGTAGATGTGTTTACACACCAAAAGAGTTTGCAATATGTATTTAATCAGAATGATCTAAATCTTCACCAAAGAAGGTGGCTTGAGTTATTAAAAGATTATGGTATGAGTGTTCTCTATCACCCCGATAAAGCTAATATGGTGGTGGATGCTCTTAGTCGGTTATCTATGGGTAGTCTTACTCATATTGAAGAAGATAAAAATGAGTTGATTCGAGATGTTCATAGATTGGCCCAATTGGGTGTTCAATTAGTGGACTCCACCAAGGGTGGTGTTATGTTCACAACGGCTCGAAATCATCTTTTGTGGCGGATGTGAAAGCCAAGCAAGGTCTTGATCCAATTTTTGTTGACTTAAAGGAAGTGGTGCTTAAGAAATCCGTTGAGGCTTTCTCCTAAGGGGATATGGTGTACTTAGATATCAAGGTTTTTGTGTGTTCCTAATGTTGATTACTTGAGGGAACAAATCTTGTTAGAAGCCCATAGTTCTTGGTACTTTATTCACCCGGGAGCCACCAAGATGTACCGTGATTTACAAGAGGTCTATTAGTGGAATGGAATGAAGAATGATATTGCGGAATTTGTGACTAAGTGTCCTAATTGTCAACAAGTGAAATTTGAGCATCATAAACATGGAGGTTTCTCCCAAGACATTGGCATTCCTACTTGGAAGTGGGAAGATTTGAACATGGACTTTATTGTTGGTATGCCTCGAACCCGGTGACAACATGACTCGATTTGGATTATAGTAGATTGGATGACGAAATCAGCTCATTTTATTCCTGTCAAGGTTTCCTATTCGGCGGAGGATTATGCTAAGTTCTACTTGAGAGAAATGGTAAAGTTGCATGGAGTGCCTTTGTCCATTATTTTCGATCATGATACCCAATTCACTTCTCAATTTTGGAAGTGTTTCCAAAAGGGTCTTGTTACTCGTGTTAAGCTTAGTATGACCTTTCATCCCCAAACTGATGGACAAGCAGAGCGTACTATCCAAACTTTGGAAGACATGTTGAGAGCTTGTGTGATTAATTTTAAGGGTAATTGAGATGACCATTTGCTATTAGTTGAGTTTGCTTATAACAATAGCTATCACTCGAGTATTAATATGGATCCATTCGAGGCATTGTATGGTAGAAGGTGTAGATCTCCTATAGGATGGTTTGAGGTGGGTGAAGTGGCCCTAATAGGTCTCGAGTTGGTACATGAGGCTATATAGAAGGTTCGACTTATTAGAGAAAGGTTGAAAATGGCTCAAAGTCGGTAGAATTCTTACATCGATATAAGAAGAAAAGATCTTCAGTTTGATGTTCATGATTGGGTTTACTTGAAACTTTCAACGATGAAGGGTGTAATGAGGTTTGGTAAGAAAGGAAAGCTTAGTCCCCTATGTGTAGGCCCATATTAGATTTTGAGGCGTGTCGGTAAGGCTGCTTATGAACTAGAATTGCCTAATGAGTTGGCATCAGTGCATCTAATTTCCCATGTCTCTATGTTGAAGAAATGTGTTGGTGATCCAACATCCATAGTTCCCTTAGAAGGTTTGGGAGTTAAGGAGAATTTTTCTTATAAAGAAGTTTCGGTTGAGATTTTAGACCGGCAAGTCAAGAAGTTGAGAAATAAAGAAATTGCTTCCGTGAAAGTGTGGTGGAGGAATCAGTTAGTTGAGGTTGCTACTTCGGAGGCCGAGACTGATATGATGCCCCGATATCCTCTTCTCTCCTTCTACCCTTACTCTAGCTTGAGGTAATGAGTTCCTTAAGGTTCACTCTTTGTTTTGGAGTCATGTGTCTTAGATAATCCCATTATTTCTTCAATTAGGCATGTTCATGAAAAAGTTTAAGTCTTGAGAAAATGAGTTTATTTGATTGATATCTAGATGTTTATGTGCATTGAGTACGAGTCGCATGTAGACTTCATGATGTGATCTTTTGTGATGTGTTGAGCTTGGATTTTATGTTTCTTCCCCGGATATGTTTATTGCATGCATGATGGGATGTTGATTTAGTTTCCACCCCTCTTAAGTTGTCTTGGGTATGTTTTAGCTAGGAGTCGAATTTCCTCGTTACTGTTTTCGTACTAGCTTGAATCTCATTCGAGGATGAATGATCCCAAGGGGGAGATAATGTAACACCTCGTATTTGAGAATGGAAAAGTAGCTAGTTTGTAGAAGCTTTTGGTGCCATCTGATTAAGGCCAACCACAACACATGGACTGAGCCACGGACCGTGGATTGGCCACCCAAAGGAGGGTCAAGGGACCATGAACCATAGCTGGACCAGCGGACCGCCTTTGGGTCCATGGTCGGTGGTTGGGGGTTTGTGGATCATGACCCCTAAACCCACTTTCTAACACTGGACGACGGACCAACACGACGGGCAGTCAGTCAGACCACGATCAGCCGGTCCAAGGCATCGTTAGTAGGTTGGTAGTTATTTTTAGGGGTAGTTGAGTCTTTTTCCTAATTAGTCTAGCCTAATACTATGTCGTTTTACACTTCACTAAGACCCCTATATAAGTATTTTAACCCCCAAATTTCCCCAATTGAAATCATTCTCTCAAATTTCTAAAAGAAGAACAAGTCTCCTCTCCAAAATATTTCTCTCTCTAGAAAGCTTGTAGAAGAAGGATTCAACCTAGGGTTTCAAGTCAAGTCTCCATTCCTCCATTCCAGATAAACAATTGGCTTTGAGGTATGATAGTTTTCATCCATATATCCCTTCCATTCATGGAGTTCCCAAATTCTCCTATTTTCAAAGTTAGAAATCCCTAATTGAGTTAGGATATTCTTCAATTGCCATGGGTTCTCTTGATTATAGATTTAAATAATTGAATTATGATCTCTTAAGCATTAATTGATGAAATGCTATGATTTTATGATGTTTCCCGTATGAACCCGTGAAATCTCCATGTTTTTCCAAGCTATGAGCATATAATGTAGGTCTTGCTTTATGAACGAAGAGTTTTATGAATAAGCATGAATTTATGATGAAACTCATGTCTAACCCATATTTTCTAAATGTTGATGGTTGAAAGTAGGTTTTGAACATTGAAAGGTGAATTATGAAATTATGCATGTTCTTACGAAATCTATGAATTTATTTAAGGATGTTTTGAGAGTGAAGTATCATTGATGATGTTGTTGTTGAAAGAATTTTCTCATATACACATGAAAGCATGAATGTGAGAGGTTTTCTCACATAGTAAAGGGTTTTAAGGTTGAAAGGTCTTCTCACCTAAATGAGTCAAAGATAAAGAGTTATCCTAATGAAACCTAGCTTGGATTGGTTATTGAATGATACCTTTCCATGAATGACTTATGACCTAGCTTGGATTGACAAGATGGCGTGCCCTTCCATCGATAATAAAAACAAGTAAGAAATGACTATTATGTGGGATTTATGTTAGACCCGAGAGAATATTGAGATGGAAGCTCTTCTGTTAGTAGAGGTCGGGTTTGTAGAAGCAGTCTGATTCTCCCTTAACTATGTGCCCCTATAGGATGATTATCTAGATAGACATTAGATTGTGGATCTACTTAAGCTAGAAGTTCATGGTTCTACCTTGGCAAGTAGTACAACCCTTTTCGGTGTGGGAGACATCGGGGTCATGTTATACCTCACATGGTCTCTATGCCGGTTAAGGCTACTTCGCACAATAATAATGAACTAAGGTTACTTCAAGAAGTATCTCACGTGTGTTCAAAGGTTTCAAAGATGTTAGCTTGTATTGAACATGTTTTATGACTTATGTTTTCTAACTCTTCTTATATCATGTTTTAGCTTGGTCAATTGCATGTCATGAAATTTCCTATTTTATACATGTCTATCATACTTGGTACATTGTTTTGTACTAACGCATACTCTTGCCTACATTTCCCTAAATGTAGGGTCCGACAATCAGGGTCCTTAGTTCTGTGGCTAGTGGTTGATTGCGAGATTTTTGAGCTTGGTGTGTCCTCATGTTTCGAGGAAGGACTTTAATTGTTCTTAGCTTTTTTCTTTTTTTCAGTTTTGGACATGATGTATGGGCTAGTTGATATACCGTGAGTTTACGGTATTTTTAATTCATTTCACTTAAGAGTTGTGTGTGTCTAGAGCCATTTTGTATTGGTTTTAATGTGTTTTTATCATATTTGTAGGAAATAAGTTCGGACGAGGAAGTAGAGAGACACAAATGAAGAATTGTGTAGAAAAAGAGATCTACGGACATGACCTACGGACCGTAGGTCCAGTCACGTTCCGTAGGTGGTAGGCGTAGATGGAAAGTCAAGGCTTGAAGGAAAATCAGGGAATTCTTGACTAAGTGTGGAACCACGACTACGAATGACGGACCATTGATCGACCTACGGGTCGTCATGCAGCTTCATCAAATGATTCAGAGAAGGGGGTTCCAGTACCTGATTTTGAAAGTCTAAGTATGGAACTACGGAGGAGGATCCACGGACCGTGGATTGAACCACGGTCCATCCTACTGATCCGTCGATTGTTACTGAGAGGTGGAGATTTTGAGTTGTAGAAAATTGCCTAAGTTCCAAACCACTAAAGGGACCTATGGACCGTAGGTTAGTCCACGCTCGATAGGTCCGTGTCGTAGATCGAAATCGCGTCCAGAAACTTTATTTCATTATTTTGTTTCCTTTTTATTCGGGACATGTTTTTCTACATATAGGGCATGTAAACCTCATTTGGGGGGGGGGGGGTTAGACACTACTATTCTAGTTCTAGTTTTTGGCTTTGGAGATTAACTTGCAATTCTAGCAATTCTTGATTTTCGAAGCTCGTTTTGAAGATTTTAACTTTGAAATCCAAGTTGGGTTTTTGGATTACTTCTTCTCATTACGTAGGTGCATGAATTCTTCTTCTACAAACATGAATTGTGTTCTTGCTACTATGGGTAACTAAATCCACAACTAGGGTTGTGGGAACTATGAGCGATTAACAAAGTATAATTAGTAACTAAGTAATCCTTGAATAGTGTTATTGCATGCATTCATAATTCTTTCATTTAGAAGTTTTTTTAACGGTTGCAAACGTTATAACTCACCTTATTGCTACTTGTAGGACCAATGAGGAAGTTAATAAGAAAAGAATTATCAACATAGATTTAGTGTGATACTATCTAATAGTCTAATGTCAATTGGTGCGAGGGTGAAAAATAAGTCATACATTGATGTGATGTCCAATATGAGGTAAAGGTAAGAGTTAGTAAATTATACACATGCAGCCGGACCAAGGTGCGGGGTGAAATTCTCTATTTTCCGGACCAAAGATTTAGGGATATATAACTTATCACTTTGCATGTAATACACTAGGAAAGGGTTGTTATTACTAGGATTACCGCGTTATGAGCTTATGGGGAACACATACACCCTAGTTACTTTCTCTCATTGATAACAACTAAAGTTCAAATCTTGCTCACTTCCTCTCTAAACAACAATTAGTTATTTGTTACACAACCCCCCTCCCCCTTTACTTACTTGTCTCGTAAATACGTTGACTAAACGAATATAATTGTAAGTTAAAGTTAAGTCTAAACCATATTCCTCGTGGGATCGACCCCATCCTAGAAGTTGGGTTCTTTACTTGATAACGACCGCTTATACTTCTTTAGGGAGGTGTAATTTGAGTGTATCAAATTTTTCAGCCGCTGCTGGGGAATAAGGCTTTTGGATTAAGTTTAACTACATTATTTAACTTTAGTCAATTATTTCCTAATTTAATTTTTTTTTATTGTTTTTGTTACTCTTATGTTCCTACTCTAGTGTATGCCAAGTACACAGAGTTGAGGTGAACTACTGACTCCTTACGATCCCGAATTGAACAGAACTTTTCGAAGGATGAATAACCAAGGGGTCCCAGTCAACCCTATCGGAGGAAATTTAGGTGATGGAGTTGAGTTACAGCATCCTAGGGTTGATAATGAGACTGTCCAGGTTTCAGGGTGAAAATCTATTTGGAGATGCATTGAGGGTGTAGAATCCACTACCAGAACCAAGGTTGCATGATAATTATAAAGTCGACTTCAATACCATTGAATCTGAAGGACATATTGTTCTACCTCTGGGGCATACATTCGTGGTGACTAGCAATCTCATGCAGATGCTTACATCAAGGGGTTTGTTCTCTGGTTTGGCATCAGAGGATCCACATAGACACATGGCCAAGTTGAGAAGTGTCTGCAAGAGTTGTGTGGGTCGACCGGAATTGGACATGGATGTCATTGGGTTGAGAGTATTCCCTCTATCATTGACCGGTGATGCTGCTGTGTGGTTTACTGAGCTCCCATATAACTTGATTCACACATGGGATCAATTGCAAAAAGTGTTCTTGGCAAAGTACTTCCCAGTGTCAAAGAAGCTGAACCACAAAGATAAACTCAACAACTTTGTGGCATTACCTGGAGAGTCTGTGAGTAGTTCGTAGCAGATAGGTTCACTGCATTCTTAAGAGGTGTTCCGAATCACCGCATTGATGATGAGTCGCTGAAGGAATATTTCTACAGAGGTTAGGATGACAATAGTAAGGTTGTGCTTGATACTATCGCTGAAGGTTCATATGGTGAGTGCACCTTTGAGCATATCGCTGAGAAATTAGAGAAAATCTCTCGGAATAACAAAGCTTGGAGCACTAGAAAGTCAGATAATGGGAGAAGCACGTTTTCAGTTCAAGCTACACCTCACTAATCTGTCGATAACATTTGTGAGAAGATGGCTCAGATGAGGACCGAATTGGGGTTGGTATTGAAGCATGTGAGAGGAGGTGCTGAAATGGTAAATGCTGTGAATTATCTAACTAGGAACCCATCACCGGTTGAGGAGTGTTACTATGAAGAGGATACTTATGCAGTGAATAATCAGATGGGGGGTTTCCAATACAACACCCAAGGTTCCAATTCGGATAATTGGCGCCAAGGTCAAGGAAACCAAGGTCAGAACTATGGAAACTACAATCGAGAGGGTCATTATGTCTGGGATGGGAACTACAATCGCGACAACAACTACAACTGGAACAACTATGGCAATAGAAACGATAGGGTTGGGCCATATGTTTCTCCTAAAAATAGGAAATCTAGTAATAGGGAAACTGGGGGTAGTATGTCACATATTGAGGATATGATGCAGAAGATGATGAAGATGTTTGATTCGACTGATGAGAATATGAAGGAGATGCGAAACGACTTGTCTGGAATCGGTCAAAAAGTTGATGCCCATGCAGTGTCGATCAAACAACTTGAGAGGCAGATGAATCAGTTGTCCACTACAGTCAAACCACGTCAGCCTGGCGCACTTCCTAGCAACATTATCCAAAATCCAAAGAATGATGGGCATTGTATGGAAGTCATTACTCGAGGGGGTAAACAGACCATTGATCCACCCATGCCGTCTGAGGTTGAAGTTGAGGTTAGTAAAGATGATGATGAGATCGAGGTTACTGGAGAGTCCGAGAATGCTATAGAGAAGGAAGTGGAGATAACCTAGAAAGTTGTTCCTATGCCTAGACCTCCACCTCCATTCCCACAGAGGTTAGTGAAGAAGACTGAAGAAGGCAAATATCGCAGGTATATTAGAATATTGAAGCAGCTTTCCATCAATGTTCTGTTGATAGAAGCTTTGGAGCAAATGCCTAGGTATGCTAAGTTTATGAAAGATTTGGTGACGAAGTTGAGTTTCGAAAATGATGATAGGTTGCAACATTGTAGTGCTATTGCTACAAGGTCCCTTGTGCAGTAGAAAAAGGATCATGGTGCCTTCACTATTCTATGTACCATCGGGTTGCTACATTTTGCTAAGGTTCTATGTGATCTGGGTGATAGCATTAATCTGATGCCATTGACTATTTACAAGAAGTTGGGTTCAGGAGATCCAAAACCGACTGCGATGCGATTGCTCATGGCTGATAGATTTATAAAGAGGCCCATTGGTGTGCTCCATGATGTACTAGTGAAAGTGGAGTCTTTTATCTTTCAGGTGGATTTTGTGATACTTGATTGTGAGGTCAATTTTGAGGTTCCCGTCATTCTTGGGAGACCATTCCTTTCCACTGGGCGCACCTTGGTTGATATGGAGAAAGGGCAGATAAAGTTCCGATTGAATAATGAAGAGGTAACTTTCAACATTTGCAGATCCATGAAGCAGAGTAGTGAGCTCAGGTCGGTATCAGTGGTGAATCATATTGTAGAGAGTGGTTCTGAGGTGTCTATTGAAGAGAGATTGGGTGTTGATGCACTAGCAGCGGTAATGATGAACTTTGAGAGTGATAGCATTGAAGACTATGATGAATTGGTTGTCACACTTGATAGGTTTGAATTTCGTTCAAACCAAAGAGATTGGAGTTAGACATGAAGAATCGTGACTCTCAACCTGCAAGACCGTCTGTTGAGGAGGCTGTGAAATTGGAGCTTAAGGCTCTACCATCACATTTGAGGTATGCATTCTTGGGGAGAGATGGTACTTTACCAGTCATCATTATGGAAGATTTGAATGTGACACAAGTTGAGGCATTGGTTTCCGTGTTGAAGAGGTTCAAGCGGGCTATTAGGTGAACTATTGCGGACATTATTGGGATCCCTCCTGGCATTTGTTCTCATAAAATCCAACTCATGCCGGATCACAAGCCAAGTATTGAGCACCAGAAAATACTAAATCTGCCTATGCTAGAGGTAGTGAAAAAGGAAATCATCAAGTGGTTAGATGTTGGAGTTATTTATCCCGTTGCAAATAGTAGTTGGGTTTGTCCTGTTCAGTGTGTGCCCATGAAAGGTGGGATGACTGTGGTTTTGAATGAGAAAAACAAGTTTGTTCCAATGCAACCTGTGACTGGATGGAGAGTATGCATGGACAGAAAATGAACACTTCCTTATGCCGTTCATGGATCAGATATTGGACCAACTTGCTGGTAAGGGTTGGTATTGTTTTCTTGATGGTTATTAGGGCTACAATCAGATTACTATAGCTCCGGAAGATGAAGAGAAGACCACCTTCACTTGCTCTTATGGGACTTTTGCCTTCAAACAAATGTCATTTGGGTTGTGTAATGCTCCAGCGACCTTTCAGCATTGTATGATGTCGATATTTTATGATATGGTAGAGGACACTTTTGAGGCTTTTATGGATGATTTCTCTTGATAGGTGACTCTTTTGATCGTTGTTTAGACCATTTGGCAGAAGTACTGAAACGGTGTGAAGAGTGCAATCTTGTGCTCAATTGGGAAAAGTGCCACTTCATGGTGAAAGAGGAGATAGTTCTGGGTCATCGGATTTCTGAGAAGGGTATTGAGGTTTATAGAGCAAAAGTCGAGGTAATAGAAAAGCTTCATCCACCTATCTCTGTTAAAGGTGTTAGGAGTTTTCTTGGGCATGCAGGTTTCTATAGGAGGCTCATCAAGGACTTCTCTAAAATTGCACATCCATTGTGCAAACTGCTCGAGAAGGAGTATAAGTTTGATTTTGATGATGCTTGTCTGAGAGCATTTGGAGAGTTGAAGGAAAAGCTAGTTTCCGCACCTATCATTATTTTACCAGATTGGGGGCAATAGTTTGAAGTAATGTGTGATGCGAGTGGAGTGGCGCTTGGTGTGATATTGGGACAGAAGCGAGAGAAGATTCTTCATCCCATTTACTATGCCAGTAAAGCTCTAAATCTGTCTCAAAAGAACTTTACAGTGACTGAACAGGAGCTTCTTGCGATAGTTTTCGCATTCGAGAAATTTCGATCCTACTTTCTTGGAACTAAGGTCATAGTGCATACTGACCATTCTGCATTGAGGTATTTGATGGCTAAGAAGGATGCAAAACCGAGGTTGATTAGATGGGTCTTGTTGCTGCAAGGGTTCGACTTTGTGGTGAAAGATAGAAAGGGGGATAAAAAATCAGGTTGCTGATCACTTGTCTAGATTGGAGGAAGAAGCTATTCTCAAGCTAGGTGATAGGGCTAAAATTAATGTTAATTTTCCAGATGAACAGGTATTGGCTGCTTCTAATGATCTGATTCCTTGGCTTGCAGACTTTGCTAACTACTTGGCAAGTGGTTTGGTGCCATCGGATTTGTCTTTTCACCAGAGGAAAAAGTTTATGCATGATGTGAAGAAGTTCTTTTGGGATGAGCCTTACTTGTACCATAGTTGTGTTGATGGGATTATTCGTCGCTGTGTGCCCGAGGTCGTGATGTTGAGTGTACTAGAGGTGTGTCAATCATCGCCTATTGGTGGGCATCAAAGTGGTATTCAGACTGCGCATAAAATTTTGCAGTGTGGGTATTACTAGCCTACCATCCACCAAGATGGTCATGATTTTACCAAGTCGTGTGACCGTTGCCAAAAAGAAGGAGGAATTTCAAAGAGGCAAGAGCTTCCTATGAATCCGATATTGTTGATAGAGTTCTTTGATGTATGGGGCATTGATTTTATGGGTCCATTTGTGAGTTCACATGGGATGAAGTATATTCTTGTTGCGGTTGATTATGTGTCGAAGTGGGTGGAAGCAATTGCGCTTTCCAAAAATGAAGGTAAAAGTGTCACCACATTCCTGAAAAAGAATATCTTCTCTAGATTTGGTACACCTAGGGCAATTATGAGCGATGGAGGTTCCTACTTTTGTAATAAGTTGTTCTAGGCGCTACTTGAGAAATATAGCATCTGCCACAATGTGGCCACTCCTTACCATCCGCAGTCTAGTGGGCAAGTTGAAGTGTCCAACAGAGAAATCAAGTAGATTTTGGATAAGACTGTGAATGCTAATAGAATTGATTGGTTAATGAAGCTTGATTATGCTCTATGGGACTATCGCACCGCATTCAAGACTCCCATAGTTATGTCCCCCTACCAACTTGTATATGGGAAGTCTTGCCATTTGCCGATAGAGCTAGAGTAGCTAAATTTAGACTGGGGCGCCGCATCGAATCAAAGAATGAGTGACTTGAATGTTCTTGATGAGTTTCGCCTAAGAGCTTATGAAAGTTCAGCGTTGTACAAGGAGAAGATGTAGAAGTATCATGATCAAAGGATTGAAAAGCGAGAATTTGTTGTGGGTGATCTTGTGCTTTTATTCAACTCTAGGTTGCGCTTGTTTCCGGGAAAGCTCAATTCCAAGTGGACCGGACCATTCTTAGTCACTCAAGTACTCCCACATGGAGCGATCGAGCTCGAAAACAGCAAGGGAACAAGGTTTAAGGTAAATAGGCAAAGGATCAAGGTCTACATGCGAAAAGCAGAGAATGTGCAAGAAGTTTTTGAGGCTTACTATCTTAATGAAGTCTGAGTAATCAAGAGGCATGCGTTGTGCCGCGACGTTAAATCAAGCGCTGCTTGGGAGGCAACCCAAAATGTACAATCTACCCAACAATAGGTATTTCTTTTCGGTTCAGTAGTTTTCTTCGTTTATTTACTTTTCTGTATTCTTTTAGATATATGCTTTATTTTTGTTTTAGTGTTGGCTAGATATAGCACGTGTCTAAAAAGTGTCCGGAAAATGTAAAAAGAAAGGCCTAACGATTGCTACATGTGCAGGGTTGAAAAGCAAAATCTGCAAAAAATATCTGGTGCAGAGGTCTACTTTGCCCATCGACGGTCCGTAGGTCAAACCACGAACCGTGAATGGTATCCATAGACCCTAGGTAAGTTTTCTAATTGTTTCTAAGTGTTAAGTGACCTACAGTCCGTAGGTCGACCCACGGCCTGTCGACGGGTTTTTGTGGTTCCAAAGCTAGGGTTTAGTTGACTCGACCCGTACCCCTTTTTAAATAAAACTCTTCATTTTCAAATCATTCCCCCCACGTCCCATATTCCATCCTAACCGTTTCTAACCCCTCCAAATTCCATAACTCCCTCATTATATCCCCAAATCACTTCCATCTTCCATACATATCATCACCTATACTTTAATACCATTCCTTTCTCCACCAAAATCTGGTCACTCCCAAGAAGAGTTCAAGGTCCGGGTTTGGTGTCCAAAAGGTCTAAGGAGTTTAAGCATCACACAATCATCCACTTACATTACTTGTAAGGTAATCGACTTCAACTTAACTCTGAATTTTGATAGTCATTGTTCAAAATAAGAAGTCATGAAGTGGATTTTGATCTTAGGTTGTTTTTGTATGAAATTGCATGTTAAACTAAAGTTAAAAACACCCTTGGGACGATAGAATGTGATTGTGTTGTCGTTGTAATAATTTAAATTAGAGAATAAGAGTCTAAATGCAAGTTTTGACTTAGGGTTCCTAGTTTTGTATGCAATACATGTTAAAGATTGAGTAATCGGAACCCTAGGGATGAAAAACTATCATAAATTGTGTTGAAATGCATAAAAGACTTAGGATGACTATTGAAATTGTTAAAAAATGGTGTCACCAAAGAGGAAAGTCTGATACCTGGCACAAACTTGACCCACGAGACCCCGTCTACGGACTATATGTCAATCTATGGATAGTAGGTCAGGTTCGTGGGTCTGCACACAACTAAGAAATTCCCAGTGTGGAACCACAGAAGTGGACTACGGTCTGTAGTTCGATCTATGGACCGTTCTGCACATCCGTGTTTCACATTAGAGACCCATATTTTGGGCACTCTGATCTACAGAGGGGACCTACGGACCGTGGATCCATCCACGGACCGTAGGAACCCACCGTGGGTCAGCATTTCAGCTATTGTCCAAAAAAAAATTCAGTTTCTGTTTTGGTTCATTCTTGGTTCTAAGGTTTTTTCGAGTGTGTTATTGGTTTATTTTGGTACTAATTAAGCCTCCACATGTACCATGGCTCCTAAGAAACCAGTGACCTACACAAAAAATGGCAAGACCAAATCGGTGACGCCGACTTTTCACTGATTAATGAAGAGACGGATGCGGAGAAGGATCCCGCATATGTTCCACCGGCCACAAGGACTTCCCCCACAGCACCCTAGACTACCCAAGCAGGTGATTCCCGACGTAGTCACTACCTTCCAGTCTGGTGAAGAGGATACACTAATCGGATCACCAGCTATGTCAGCTTCCGATTCTCAGTCCGCCTCTGCTTCTAGCTCTGAGTCTACCTCTGCTTTTAGCTTCGGTTCCGGGTCAAGTCCACATGGTAGGGCTGCCTCGTTTGATGTGGCTACTAGTGAGGGGGATATTTTAGTGCCACAGAACACCGACCCTTCCTCAGTTGCAGAAGAGCCAAATAGGTGGTGTGTAGATGGTCAGTGGTAGATATACAGGGATGCCAAGATGATAACCGCGAAGAATATGATGGCTTGGATAGTTACAAAAGAGCGCAGTGTACTCACAGGTAGCCTGCACACCATGCCCGATATCCACCGACTCTTCCACCAGCATAAGTGTGAGTGGATGGCCCAGGAACCTGGGACGTATAGAGAGGAGATTGTGAGGGAAGTCTATGCTTCCTACACAACCACTCTCTGAGGCTCTATTCATAAAAATGCCAAGCCTGCAGCCCAGGCATCACTCACGGCTACACTAGTGCGTGGGGTTTTTGTAAATATATCTGAGATCACCATCCGTTGGTTTTTCTACGGCCTAGCCCGCACTTGGGCACTCAACACGACTCAGTTTGACTATAGATGGGACATTATGCGGAGCGGGGAGTTCCAACGGAGTGCAGAGAAAAGGGAGACAGTATTACACTGGCTGGTGAGTTACATTACTACAGACGGAGAGCGAGCCGAGTGAGTTAGCACCTCGAGCTTAGGGATCAAGAAGGCCACTCTGAATTTTGTAGTCAAGTTCTTCTAGCTATTAGTGCCGAACTGGGTGTCGCCAACTCAGGGATACAATGGGACTGTGTTGTGATGGTTGCTGCCTTGGTAGCTGGGTTTGATATAGACTTCGCCTGCATGCTGCTTGCGGAGATCCATGAGCGGGTTTTTCGATTTACCACCACTTTACCCTTTACATGCCTTATTTTTCAGCTATGTAGAGATATTGGGGTTCCAATTTGGCACTGTGACAAGCTGGTGTAAGCAACCAAAACTGTAGACATCGGCCTGATTAGGGATGAGGACAACATAGTTACGCCGCGATGAGAGCCACAGGTTGAGGTACCTTCACTGGGTGCAGACTTAGTTGTAGATGTGGAGCAGATGCAGGGTCATGAGCCTGCCCCTCCAGCCACTACTAAGGATGCCTCGTCCTCCCATTCTCCGGTTGCTTATCGGGCTCCTAGATGATCCAGAGCCACCCGTTCATTAGGATCCGCTGCCGTGCCCCTTGCTTGTGTTCAAAAGTTAGAGGCACAAATGGCCACACTACTTCAGCATGTGAAGCCATGGATGCATCAGTCTATTTCAGAGTCTGAGGCTAGGATGGAGCGGCAGATGTAGCATATGATGGACTTGAAGGTCCAGGTTGTTAATAAACGCCTGGATGCCTTCGAGTTGCGAGTCCTCAAGCGACCAGCCCCCACCACTTATGTTTTTTCCATTCGAAATGAGTTGGCTAGTCTCTGGGCCGATCTTGATACCATCATTGGTCCACCTATAGATGAGCTAGAGTCCACTCATACTATACCGGCTGATGATACGATGCTTGATTCCCTATTCGGAGAGGACATAACACAACATGAGCCCACCCGTGCTCGAGGGAAGAGACCCCGCTCCAATCGCATTTCTGATGCTACTGAGGATGCACAGTTTAAGAAGCGAGAGTCCCACTAGACCAAGAAGGCTAGGCGAGCCTCCATTGTAGATGAGGAATTGCACCAGCATAGGGAGTGTGAGGATGTTGTTGGGGCCTTGAGCTTTGTGCCCACTACTGAGGCCGTTGCTGAGATGATAGATGGGAGCGCTACTGATGGTGTTCCCCGTGATGTGAGCACTACTGATGGTGCTACGATGATAGACGGGAGCACTACTGATGGCGTTCCCCATGTTGATCTAGCGGGCTCCGGGAAATCGGACCCACCCGCTTGTTGAGTTATTCGGTGCATTTTCACCACATGTTTGCTTCACCTTCATCCTACACTTTATTGCTTATTTTTGTGTGCTTTGAGGAGAATAGCACTTTATTTTGTTGGGGGTGGGGTAAACAAATTATGAGTGATAGGGTGAAGTTTGAGTAACCCAACCCATAGTCCTCTCTTGGGGTTTTCTTGCTTGTGTTCTTTTCCCCCAAGAGACTATTTTTATTTCTTTTGAACCGGCATGTGTTAGAACTGTATGTGTAGGAGCATGAGAAAGAATAAAGCATGATGGCATGAGCATTAAAGAAGAAAATGATACCCATCCAAAAAAAGTGATATGTGCTAAAATTTGTAAACTTGAATGAGTTGAATGTGTTGGCTCTGAATTTGACATGATAAGAACCGATGTGACCCCATGACTTAAGCTAAAAAAACTTGAACTGGGTAAATCTGATAATGAAACAAAATGCCAAGAGTGTGTGAGGATAGTTGAATGTTCAGACAGTTTTGTGCCAATCTAGAACTTGCCCTGTTGGTCCTGCTAGGATAATCTAGGCTAGAATTTGGGAAGTGATCATAGGCCATTGTTCAAATTAGTCCACTTAAGCCTGAAATGATCTAACCAAATGGCAGCATTGTTCCCTTTTGATCTAAATATTTGAGCCTAAAATTGACCATTTCTTTTGATTCACCTAACTCACCTTCCCTTAAAACGTTGTCTTGGCCCCGGTCCCTCCTTGGACATATGCACCTTGACTTAGGCCAAAAACCTAAGCTAAGGGTGGCTAAGTCAAAAAGTGACCTTTATCTTGGCCCTGGTCCGACATCGAACATTTTGCACCTTAACTAAGGCAAAATGCATAAGTTGAGGGTGGCTATGAAAGAGAAAACCTACTGAAAAAAAAGAGTTTAGTGTTGAAATGAGAAAAAGCAAGAAAGAGGATGTGACTTTGTGCGAAAAAGGCAAAAAAATGTGATAAGTGAAAGCATGAAAAGAAATAAAGAAAAATAAAGTGAAAGAAAAAAAAAGTGAAAAAGAAAAAAATAAACAAGTCAAAAGTCGCATTCTTGGTTGAAAAGAGAAGGGAAAGAAAAAGGGATGAAAAGTTGCCAAAAGTAGGTCAAGGAAGAGGTAAAAAGCCAATGTAATGTCAAGGAGGGCACAAAATCACTAAAAAGTACCCAAATGTACCACACCTGACCCTGAGCCTACATTACAAACTAAGAAAGTCCTATAGTGATCCTAGCAACTAGTTCGGAGAGTTTAAGCAGTGAAAATAAGGGCAAGCCTATAGTATTGAGCACTAACTGTACTCGAAGTTACTTCTGAGCGTGAGTGTTGAATGAATCTTTGTACTCAAAAATGATATTCATTATGTGAAAAGGATTTCATTTGAAGTGAGGGCACTAGTTACATTGTCGGAAAGTTAGTACCCTTGTGATTGTGAAAAAAGTGTATGTTGTGTGTCTATTGGTCGATCTTTGTCATATTTTGATCCGCATGAGTTAGCTTGTTGAGTCTAAGAGAAACGATTTGCACTATAAGAGAGTTGGGATAGAAAGCCATGTGATTGCTTGAGCTTGAATGGATGCTTCTACACAAGTGTCGTTTAGAGTGTTAGTGTGTCGCTTGAGGACAAATAACGGATTTAAGTTGAGGGTGTTGATATATTGTGAGTTTACGGTATTTTTAATACATTTCACTTAAGAGTTGTGTGTGTCTAGAGTCATTTTGTATTGGTTTTAATGTGTTTTTATCATGTTTGTAGGAAATAAGTTCGGACTAGGAAGTAGAGAGACACAACTGAAGAATTGTGCAGAAAAGGGCATCTAAGGACATGACCTACGGACCGTAGGTCCAGTCACATTCCATAGGTGGTGGGCGTAAATCGACATGCAAGGCTTGAAGGAAAATCAAGGAATTCTTAACTAAGTGTGGAACCACGACTACGAATGACGGACCGTAGATCAACCTATGGGTCGTCCTATAGCTCATTCAAATGATTCAGAGAAGGGGGTTCTAGTACCTGATTTCAAAAGTCTAAGTATGGAACTACGGAGGAGGATCCACGGACCGTGGATCAAACCACGACCCAGCCTACTGATTCATCGATTTTTACTGAGAGGTGGAGGTTTTGAGATGTGGAAAATTGCCTAAGTCCCAAACTATGGAAGGGACCTACGAACCGTAGGTAAGTCCACAGTGGGTAGGTCAGTGTCATAGATTGAAACCGAGTCCAGAAACTTTATTTCCTTATTTTGTTTCCTTTTTATTTGGGACATGTTTTTCTATATATAGGGCATGTAAACCTCATTTTGTGGGGGGTTAGATCCTATTATTCTAGTTCTAGTTTTTGGCTTTGGAGATTAACTTGCAATTCTAGCAATTTTTCTTGATTTCCTAAGCTCGTTTTGAAGATTTTAACTTTGAAATTCAAGTTGGGTTTTTGGATTACTTCTTCTTATTACGTAAGTGCATGAATTCTTCTTCTACAAACATGAATTCTTCTTCTAGAAACATGAATTGTGTTCTTTCTACTATGGGTAACTAAATCTACAACTAAGGTTGTGGGAACCATGAGAGATTAACAAAGTATGAATAGTAACTAAGTAATTCTTGAATAGTGTTATTGCATGCATTGATAATTCTTTTGTTTAAAAGTCTTTTTAACGGTTGCAAACGTTATAACTCGCCTTGTTGTTACTTGCCGGACCAAGGAGGTAGTTAATAAGAAAAGAATTATCAACATAGATTTAGTGTGATACTATCTAATAGTCTAATGTCAATTGGTGCGAGGGTGAAAACTAAGCCATACGTTGATGTGATGTCTAATATGAGGTAAAGGTAAGGGTTAGTAAATTATACACACGTAGCTGGACCAAGATACGGGGTGAAATTCTCTATTTGTTGGACCAAGGATTTATGGATACATAACTTATCAGTTTGCATGTAAAACACTAGGAAAGGATTGTTATTACTATGATTAACGTGTTATGAGCTTATGAAGAACACATACACCCTAGTTACTTTCTCTCATTGATAACAACTAAAGTTCAAATCTTGCTCACTTGCTCTCTAAACAACAATTAGTTATTTGTTACACAACCCCCCCCCCCCCTTTTACTTACTTGTCTCGGAAATATGTTGACTAACCGAATATAATCGTAACTTAAAGTTAAGTCTAAACCATATTCCTCGTGGGATCGACCCCAACCTACAAGTTGGGTGCTTTACTTGATAACGATCGCTTATACTTCTTAAGGAGGTGTAATAAACTGCAGGCAACTCTTTGTACAAATGTATCAACATGGTAATGAGTTGGCATTATAAAAAAATGATATAAAGTAACTTTATTTAGCATATATGGAAGAAAAATTTGATGTTTCTTCCAATACAACAAGAAATGTAAAGTTAGTATTAATTACATTTTGTCAGTCCATGGCTTCTGTTGAATCTATAAAGGGTATATTGCTCTGTTGCATCATTGGATAATGTTAGATTGTTCCCTTTAGATATTAATAGGGTGAGAGGGAAGGATAGAGCCCTATCTTACATGAGGCAGTAAGATCATTCAGAGGTGAATATGGGAGATTAAATACAAGTGTGGTGTAATGACCCGGTTGGTTATTTTTTGGAAAATTACTATTTTGTCCCTCCCGGTTTTGACCCCGAGTTAATTCTAATTGAGTTTTGGAAGTTGGTTTCGAAATTTAAGTTTAATATTGAGACTTTGTGTAAGTTTTGAGTTTGAAAGGCTTAAGTTGTCTATATTTGGTTTTCAGAGCCTTTTGGAATTTCGAGCGTCAGAATGGAATTCCGTTGATTCCATTAGTTCCAAAATGTCGAAATTCGTCTATGAGATTTATCGGTTTTAGATTTCAAAGTCTTTTTGAAGATTTGAGGTCCTAAGTTGGAAATTATTGAGATTTTAGCCTTAGGGTTACCTTTCGTCGACATTCAGAGTTTAGATGCTCGAATCAAAGTTTCGAGAGTTCCGTTGGATTCAGAGGATGATTCTAGGCCTATGTGAAGTCTTGGTTGATTTTTTAGAAGTCCCGAGCCTGTTTTAGCCTTTTTAGGCATTGTGTTAGTTTCTTGTGGTTTCCACGGATATCGGGTCAAGGATACCTCAGATTCAATTTTTGATGATTCCACTGAGTTCAAAACGGTGAGTATAATCGATGTGTAATGTGATTTGTGAGTACGGATTTTTGAAGGAATCTCGAGGGTCCTTTTGATGATTTTGTGTTGGCTGATGTTTCTAGTGCTACAGTCCTCACTTAAGAAAACCCTAGTTCACAAAAGTGAGACTGCTCTTTTGGGCGGGGCTCGCTTAAGTAGAGCCTGGTTCGTAAAAGTGAGACTGGCCTTTTTGGTGGGGTCTGCTTAAGTGAGCCATGACTCGCTTTAGTGATGGTCGCTTAAGCTGAACCTGGTGGGCAAAAGTGAGACCCCAGTTTTTACGGGGTTCTCTTAATTGGAACCTAGTTCACAAAAGCGACATCTGAGAAGTGTTTTGACCTGCAAATTTTGGGGTTTTACCCCCATTTTCTATTTTTTAGCTTGGAAAACCCTTGGAGGCAATCTGTGAAAGGATTTCTTGTGCTAAATCCTCTAGGTTAGTTTTAATGACCCTAAAACTTCATTTTTATTTGATTATTTATAGATTCTAACACAAAAAATTGGGGGGTTTGATTTGCAAATAATTTGGCTTTTCAAGAACTCAAGTTTTAAACTAAAATAAAGATTGTGAACTGATTTTGATCCCTTAGTCGAAATGGTTTTCACTAATGAGTTCCTAAGGCCTTAAATATCATTTTCAAGTATTGGTTTCCAGAATCAAAACTCCTTTCTGAAATTGGATTTTGAGTAGATTAGCCTATTTTTCAAAATAATTGATGTGGGGTATTATTGTTTCTAGAAAGTGATTTGTGAATACTTGATTGATATAGATTGTGTGGCTCTAGAAGTGATTTTTTCACGCCCCGAAGCTACCTCCAGGGTGTAAACATGGGACCTAGGATCACGAGTGACCCCAAGTTAACCCTGCTGGCATATCATAAGCATACAAAAATAAACTGAAACAAGAAATACTATGCGGAAGCTTAAAAGATGAGATCAACTGAAATGATGGGGAATACCTAATACTATCTGAATAAATAACTAAGAAGAGTTCAATAACAACTGAAGATAAAACTCAAAACTAAAGGTGAAACTGTCTATGTCTGAAATAAGCCTCTAACTGACTAGTGATGCTGGGACATGCCCCCAGCTAACTCTAGCAAATACTGAAAACTGAAATGAAAAGACTAAATGTAGAAACATGTCTATTGTCCTCGAAATATAAGGACTCACCATTAAAGCTACTGAACTAAAGATCGGGAACTGATCTATGCGTGATCTGAATGTTGATGACCTGAATCTACATCACGAGAAGATGTAGAGCAGAGTATGCATTAATACTTGAAAGGTACTGAGCATGCATGATAGAATAAAGTTGAACAATATACATAAGTGAACAAAGCATACTGAGCAATGATATAAGATGAACATCATATTTTATACTGAAAATATTGAACATGAACTAACTGAATGCAATGACCAAGTTTATAACATGCTGAATCTGAATACTGAACTGTGACTGGTAACCTAGTCAATGCACTAGAATCTGGCTGTGGGAGCTACTAATAACTGACATAAAACCATATAAGCTAAACGTGGAGTCCGATGTATACGCCCTATCGAGAGGACCTAATATACCCTGCCAAAGGTATAGAGGCATAACTGGCGTGATCACTAAACTGATGCCCACATAGGGGACTTAGAAACCTACAGGGGCACGTAGTTCTGGGACTTGAGGGTGACTCACCCTAGTCCAACTCGGTATAAAGCCTACTCCCAACTGAATATGTGAAAATTATAACATAACTAGAGTAAATTGGATAGCTCAATAATCTGACATGCAATTCTGAAAATGCAACATTTATTTCTGATAATGAAACATTTGAAATCTGAGGCATGTATATCTGTTTATCTATCCTAGATAATCTAATTCATGAACTAAAAAAACTACATAACTAGGGTTCTGAGTTTATGCAAGAATCTACGCAAAACAATACTATAAACATGATAATTTGATTAAGAACATTACAATAACTAAATCATAGCCATTTGCTGAAATTCTAGAAAACCTAGGTCTAGATAGTATCGAGGGAATCAAGAATCTGACTGAATTCTCAGGACCTAATGGGTGAAAGGAACCCACAAGTGAAATCCCACATACCTGGAGATGAAATTCATGGAGAAATCTTTCGATTTCGGGGATAGAACTGAAGAAAACCTTGTTGCGTGTTCTTCAGGGACTGCCCAACATTTCTCTCTATTTTGGTGTAAGATCGATGAATTTTTGGTGAATGATTAATTAGGTTACGTTCTAATTTAGTTTCTAGGCTAAAACTGACCAAAAATACGTAGTTAAGGGGGTTAAACGACGTAGTTTAGGGGTGCAACACATAGGGAATAGACCAAAACAACCCTACTTAAAAACTTGACGGGGCTGACCATGGGCCCCTCTGACAGACTGTCAAAGGGACCACAGACCGTCAAACTGGTCGTGATCCTTGGCTCAGTAGCTGCTCATTCCTGGGACGGCTTCCACGAGTGCCACCACGGTCCGTCGTAAGGACCACGGCCCGTCGTGGTCTGACATCTGGGCTTGGTGGACTCTGCCTGGCTCCCACGAGTGTTAGTACGGCCCGTGAGGTGGTCCACGGCCCGTGAAGGGTCCTGTGGTCCACTAATCCTGGGTTGGGTGTGAATCCACGGGCAGGTCGATGGACCGTGGTCCCTCTCACGGTCCGTGAACCCTGTCATGGTTCACTGGTTCTGGAGTTTTTCTGCTACATTTTCTAAGTCTGGTTTCCGAGGTGTTACAATATCTCCCCCTTGGGAACATTCGTCCTCAAATGAAGTCTAAACTAGCTGGATAGGGAGGGAAAGAGCTGCAAATCCTACCACTAATTACTAGAAACTGAAATCTGACTAAACTAAGTTCCTAGGACATGCAAATACGCTGAAAATGCAAGTATAAATTGAAGGAACATGATACTAAGACTGAATGTACGCATGAGTAACTAAAAATCTGGAGAGGAACTATTACCTCAAGCTGTAATGGAATTGGAAGGAAATAGATGAGGATAATTGGTCTTCATGGCTTTTTCTGCATCCCAAGTAGCTCCCTCTACAGACTTACTCCTCCACAAAACTTTTACTGAAGCGACTTCCTTATTTCTCAACCTTCGAACCTGACGATCAAGAATCTCAACTGGAACATCCTCATAAGTGAGACTATCCTTCACAGCCACACTTTCCAATCGTACTATGGATGCTGAATCACCCACACACTTTTTCAACAACGAAATGTGAAAGACCAGAGGCACTACTGCTAGTTCTACTGACAACTCTAACTCATAAGCCACTTTACCAACACTTTTTAAGATCTTGTAAGGTCATACATATCAAGGACTGAGCTTCCCTTTCTTGCCAAATCTCATCACCCCCTTCATAGGTGACATTTTCAGGAAAACTCAGTCATCAATTTGGAACTCCAAGTCCCTTCTCCTTACATCTACATAGGACTTCTGATAACTTTGGGTTGTCTTAAGTCTATATCTAATGAGCTAAACTTTTTCCATGGCATCATGAACTGAATCTAGCCCTATCAAGGCTGCTTCACCTACTTCAAACCAACCAACTGGAGATCTACATCTACGTCCATATAATGCCTCATAAGGGGCCATCTGAATGCTGGAATGGTAGCTATTATTGTAGGTGAACTCTATAAGAGAAATATGATCATCCCAACTACCCTGAAATCGATCATGCAAGCTGTCAACATGTCCTCTAAGGTCTGAATGGTATGCTCTGCCTAACCATCTGTCTGTGGATGAAATAATGTGCTAAGATTAACCTGAGTACCAAGACCTTTCTGAAATGACTTCAAGAAATGAGAGGTAAACTGAGGACCTTTATCTGAGATGATAGACAAAGGAACCCCATGCAACCTGACTATCTCATTAATGTAAAACTTGGCATAGTCCTCCATCGAATCTGTAGTCTTAATAGCCAAAAAGTGCGCAGACTTAGTAACTCTGTCAACTATCACCCAAATGGAGTCATGTTGTCTGCGAGTACGAGGTAAACCTGTAATGAAATCCATGTTGATCACTTCCCACTTCCAAGTAGGAATGTTGATCTCTTGAGTCATACCTCCTGGTTTCTAATGTTCTACTTTGACTTGCTGACAATTAGGGCACTTGGCCACAAAATCTGCTATATCACTCTTCAAGCCATTCCACCAAAAGACTATCTGAAGATCACGATACATCTTACTGGCGCCTGGATGAATAGAATACCTGGAGTTCTGGGCTTCTACAAGAATCTCCTATCTCTACTTACCCACCTTAGAAACACATAAACAACCCTGATAGCGAAGCACACCATCTCCCTCTTGGGAGAAAACCTCAACCCTCTGCTGATGAACTGTACCCTTTAGTTGAAGCAATATAGGATCACTGTCTTGCTTTTCCTTAACCTCCGCTACCAATGAAGATTTTGACCTATTCTGAACTGTTACACCATCATTTGATATGGTCATGAGGCAAACTCCTAAGCAAACAAGCCGGTGAACATCCTTTATTAATTCCCTCATTTCACCCTCAACATGCGCTACACTACCCATAGATAGTCTGCTAAGAGCATCTCCTACTACATTGCCCTTACCAGGATGGTAAAGCACATTCATATCATAGTCCTTGAGGAACTCAAGTCATCTTCTCTGGTGAAGATTCAATTCCTTTTGGGTGAACACATACTGAAGGCTCTTATAATCTGAGAACACATCTACGTGAACACCATACAAGTAATGTCTCCAAATCTTAAGGGTAAATACTACGACTGCAAGCTCGAGGTCATGAGTCAGATAGTTATTCTCATGCACCTTAAGTTTTCTAGAAGCATAAGCTATAACCTTACCTCGTTGCATCAACAGACAACCTAGGCTGACTCTGGATGCATCACAATAGATAACATAACCGTCTAAACCATCTGGTAGAGTCAAGACAGGAGTTATAGTCAACCTAGTTTTCAATTCTGCGAAGCTCTTCTCACACTCATCTGACCACTAAAACCTAACTTTTTTCTGAGTTAACTTAGTCAATGGAGAAGCCATGGATGAAAATCCTTCCACAAACCTCTGTAATAAACCGCCAAACGCAAGAAACTTCTAATATATGTAAGAGACGTAGGTATGGTCCATTGTTTCACTGCTTTTATTTTCTGAGAATCTACTCGGATCCCTTCACTAGACACAATATGCCCAAGGAAAGCAATTGATTGCAACCAAAACTCACATTTGCTAAACTTAGCAATAACTGGTGATCTTTGAGGGTTTGCATGACAACCCTTAAGTGAGTCGCATGTTCTTCCTCATTCCTAGAGTAAATGAGGATATCATTAATAAAGACGATAACGAACAAGTCCAGATACTGCTTGAACACCCTGTTCATCAAATCCATGAAAGCTGCAGGAGCATTAGTTAGTCCAAATAACATAACTAAAAATTCATAATGACCATACCTAGTTTTGAAGGCTATTTTGGAATGTCACTATCGCTGACTCTGAGCTGATGATAACCAGATCTGAGGTCTATCTTCAAGAAATGACTAGCACACTGAAGTTGGTCGAACAAGTCATCAATCCTGGGATAAGCAACTTATTCTTGATTGTGACTTTGTTCAACTGCCGATAGTCAATGCACATCCTAAGAGAACTATCTTTCTTTTTCATGAATAACACTGGTGCACCCCATGGGGAAATACTAGGTCTGATGCAGCCCTTATCTAGAAGGTCTTTCAACTGCTCTTTCGATTCCTTAAGCTCAACTGGAGCCATTCTATAACGAGGAATAGAAATAGGCTGGGTATCTGGAAGGAGATCAATTCCAAAGTCGATTTCCCTTTCGGGAGGAACTCTAGGAAGATCTTCTGGAAACTCATTAACTACTGGAACTGACTCAAAAGTTGGAGTTTCGGAGCTTGAATCCTTAACCCGAACTAGATGATATAGATAACCCTTAGAGATCATCTTTCTGGCATTAAGGTAAGAAATGAATCAACCCATAGGCGCTAAACTACTACCCTTCTATTCTAAGATTGGTTTGTTTGGAAACTGAAAACGAATGATCTTAGTTCTACAATCAACTGAGGCATAACATGAATGTAACCAATCCATGCCTAGAATTATATCGAAGTCTACCATTTCTAACTCTAAAAGATCTGTTGAGGTGACTTTTTGAGAGACTGTGATAGGGCAATTTCTATATACCTATCTAGCTATAACTGGGTCACCAACTATAGTAGAGACTGAGAAGGGTTCTGGGAGGATTTCGGGACTGACACTGAAATTGATTGCTATATAAGGAGTTACAAAGGAAAGAGTAGCCCTTGGATCTAACAAGGCATAAACATCTAAGTTAAAGACTCGTAACATACCAGAGACCACATCAGGAGAATTTTCCTGATATTGGCGAACCTGAAGAGCATACAACCTGGTTTGGCGCTATCCGCCACCTGTACTAGATGAGTTACCCTACCGAGTCAGGTGACCTGTTGGTTCTGCTAAAGTTGTAGACTGAGTCGTACCATTGTTGCCTCATTGACCCTATTTAGAAAAAAAGACACTCTCTCAACCTGTGACCAGTCTGACCACACCCAAAACATCTTTCCTTCCCTGCAAGACACTCGCTCGGATGATTCTTACCACACTTTGGACAATTTGGGTAGGTTCTGGTTCCTGAAATAATCCTCTAAGACTTAGATCCTGATGCCCTACCTTTCTGATCCTGTCGAAACCTGGAAGATGGAATACTAGCTGATGAAGGTGCTAGAGCTGAAGATTTCTATGGAAATTACGAGCACTCGATTTCTGTTTAGAATACTCATAGTTGCTTGTCCTAGCCTTTTTGTTCTCCTTAGCCTATTATCTAAGCTTGTCTCCCTCAACCCGCTGAGCATGAGTCATGAGCCTGGAGATGTTCATATCTTCCAGCAACATAGCATTTCTACACTCTGTTCTCACCAACTTAGATGTCGTACATAGAAACTTACTCATCTGAGCCCTGGAATCGGCAACTATGTGAGGAGCATACATGGAGAGTTAGGGGAACTTAAGTTTGTACTCTTGGACTGTCATCGAACCTTGCCTCAAATTCATGAACTACTGACCTCTTGCCTCTCTGAACTCTCTCGGAAAAAACCTATCTAGATAAGCTCCGGAAAAACACTCCCAAGTTACAGGAGCGGCATTTGTACTCCTATTTTCCTTCAATTGAGTAAACCAGATATGAGCTACATCCTTGAGCTAGTAGGATGCCAACTCTACCCTATTATTTCCAGTCAATTGCATCACTCCAAAGATCTTCTTGACCTTATCTATGAAGTTTTGGGGATCCCCACCAACCTGCGACCCCAGAAACTCAGGTGGATTCTTCCTAACAAAATTCTAAACTCTAGTTGAAGCTGACCCAACATTAGTGTTAGTAGGAACTGGGGCCTGCTGATTGTTCTGGTTGGTCACACTCTTAGCCAAAAGCTGATTAACATTCTGAAACTCTGCATTTGAAACCTATTGATCTGGGACTAGAGGAGTTGCGTTAGCGTTGTGGGTATTCACATTCCTTCTATAAGGTCTATGAAGAGGCATGATCTGAAAATACATAGCGATGGATTAGAATGAGAGATCATACCCACACACGATAAGAATATCAAGAAAGTGAAGTTTTCCTAAAACACTTCATAGCCTTTCTCTCCTTAGATGTGGTGATCTTCAGACCAATGAAAATGACTCTACTTAGTGCGGCTTTTCAAACATCCTAGGACACTTAAATCTAGTGTTGTGATAACAAGTTTGTCATGCCCCGAAGCTACCCTCAAGGCGTAAAAATAGGACTTAGGATCCTGAGTGACCCCAAGCTAACCCTGCTGGCATATCATAAGCATACTAAACTAAACTTAAACAAGAAATACTATGCGAAAGCTTAGAACATGAGATCAACTGAAATGATGGGGAATACCCAATACTATCTGAATAAATAACTGAGAAGAGTTCAATAACAATTGAAGTTGAAACTCAAAACTAAAGCTGAAATTGTCTATGTCTGAAATAAGTCTTTAATTGACTAGTGATGTTGGAACATTTCCCCAGCTAACTCTAGCAAATACTGAAAACTTAAATGAAAAGACTAAATGTAGAAACATACCTATTGTCCTCGAATTATGAGGACTCACCACTGAAGCTGCTGAACTGAAGATCGGGAATCGATCTATATGTGATCTGAATGCTGATGACTTGAACCTACATCACGAGAAGATGTAGAGCAGAGTATGCGTCAGTACTTGAAAGGTACTGAGCATGCAGAATAGAATAAAGATGAACAATATACGTAACTGAAAAAAGCATACTGAGCAATGATACAACATGAACATGATATTTATATTGAAAATACTGAACATGAACTAACTGAATGCAATGACCAAGTTTATAACATGTTGAACTGTGACTGGTAACCTGGTCAATGCACTAGAATATAACTATGGGAGCTACTAATAACCGACATAAAACCACATGAGCTAAACGTGGAGTTCGATGTATACGCCCCATTGAGAGGACCCAATATACCCTGCCATAGGTATAGAGGCATGACTGGCGTGATCACTAAATTGATGCTTACAGAGGGAACTTATAAACCTACGGGGGCATGTAGTTCTGGGACTTAAGGGTGACTGACCCTAGTCCAACTCGGTATAAAGCCTACTCCCAACTGAATATGTGAAAATTGTAACATAACTAAAGTAAACTGGATATCTCAATAAACCCTAAACCCTAAACCCTAAACCCTAAACCCTAAACCCTAAACCCTAAACCCTAAGGGGTTAAACGACGTAGTGTAGGGGTCCAATAGATAGGGAAAAGACCAAAATGACCCTAATTAAAAACCTGACAGGGATGACCATGGGCCCCTTTGACGAACCGTCAAAGGTACCACGGACCGTCAAACTGGTCGTGGTCCTTAGCTCAGTAGATGCTGGTTCCTGGGATGGCTTCCACAGGTGCCACCACGGTCCGTCGTCAGGACCACGGCCCGTGAAGGGTTCCGTGTTCTGACGTTTGGGCCTGGTGGACTCTGCCTGGCTCCCACTAGCGCCAGTACGGCCCGTGAGGTGGTCCATGGCCTGTGAAGGGTCCCGTGGTCCACTAGTCCTGGGTTAGGTGTGAATCCATAGGCAGGTCGACGGACTGTGGTCCCTCTCACGGTCCGTGAGCCCTGTCGTGGTTCGCTAGTTCTGGAGTTTTTCTGCTACATTTTCTAAGTCTGATTTCCGAGGTGTTACAAATTCGAAAGGGGAAAACTTAAGCTTCTAAATGATTAAGGCAAGTGATCTCTAAACCTTATAGTCTAGTAGAATTCATGTATTCCCTTTATTGTTGTTTGTTGGGAATAATAGGTATGAGGTGAAGGGTTAATTGTCTACTTGATTAATCTTAATGAATAAAATGGGGTTGAAATGAAAAGGTTGTATGATGATCAAAATGTTTGTAAATTGCTTTGTTATAGCCCTTATTGATTGATTGATGAAATGTTTCATAGCATGAAAGTGAACTTGAAATATATGTATTGTTATCTCTTCTGTGTGGTGTGATATTTCTTGTGTGCATTGATTTTGAACACCGTGATGAGGCATGTGTGAATTATGATGCCGATGTCATTTCGGGTAAGTGTTATGATGTCGAGGTCATTTTGGGCAAGTTTTATGATGCCGAGGTCATTTTTGACAAGTGTTTGGGATGTCGAGGTCATTTTCGAGAAGTGTTTGTGATGCCGAGGTCATTCGCGGTAAGTGTTTGTGCAAATCAAATACTTAAAATCGAACCGACCGATACACACCCCTAGTAAGTACGTGCAAATCAAATACCAAAGTTGGACAAATTTGTGGTAAAAGAAATGCTAAATGAAAAAAAAAATCAATTACCAAAATTTGTGATTCTATCTGTCTGAAAGATAAAACTATAACCAAAATAATTCTAAGAGTTTAAAACTTCTTGAAAGTGAAAATGGGTAGGCCTAAAAACACTACACCATTTTAGGCATACAACAACACTAAATCTGGACAACACTTCTAAAATATTTTTGGCTGCACTTTAAACTTTTAGCTTTTGGCTTCGATAATATTGGCAACACTTGTAAAGCGTACTCCTTAATGTTATATGCTACAGTTTATAAGTGTTGTTACGTTATGATATAATGTGCAACACCTGTTTACACATATGACCACACTTTTAAAGTGTGTTATTTTTATAATGGTAAAAACAACACATTACAAGTGTGGCCCAAAAAAATTGACTAAAATTTTATATTCCCTCCAACATATTTAACTATCCCTCCAATTTTTATTTGGCAAAAAAATAAAATATAACACATAAAACATAAAAACCTCTCAACTATTAGGTCTTTGCCTAAACAAAAAAAATTCTCACAAGAACTCTTACGTCTTTGCCCCAATTCACAAATTTCTCACAAACCAGCAGCTATTTCTTCATCAATACATAGAGTAAAGATTTTTCACTAAGCAAATTGAAGAATAGTTTCAAAATAACTCTTAAGATTTTTCACATTCATGGCTGTTCACCTCTCGCATGAGAAAATCTCTCATAATTTGGTCATTTCATCAAGGACAGAACGAAATGCATATGGGTTTTGTTGGAATCGAGTTTATCAGGTAAAAATTTATATCTTTAAAAGTCTAAATTTATTGCATATGGGTTTATTGCTTACGTTGGGTTAAAAATTTAGCTTGTGGGTTTTGATGTTCCTATGTTGTTGATAGAATTGTTGTTGATTTTTGGGAGTCTAGCTTGTAGTAGTATTACACACATCAGTTGATTCTTTGCCCTAGACGAATATCAGTAAATACACATGAGATTTTTTTTATTAGACTGATAAGCTGATTCAGGCTGAAATCATCTATGATAATGTAAGTTTTCATGTAAATTTTAGTAGTTGTACGCTTTTTTCTGCTCCGCCTTTAGTAGTTTCTAATACTCGAGCTTCTGATTCTAGCTTGTAGTAGTATTACACCCTCAGATAACAGAGAGTTTCTCTTTTCCTAGATAAAAAAATTGAAGATTTCTGTTTGTCAAAAGGAAAATCAGACCAATGGAGGGTTTCTCTGTGAGCAACTTTTGGACGAATTCCAAATTCTGAAGGGTTTCTACATTGTCGGGTAAATCAGATGAAATGGGTGATTTTTTCTCTCCCTCAATGAACTTATGTATCCTTTATCTAACAGGTTTCTATGTTATCATTTAAATCGACAAACTTCTGTATTCTAATTTTAAATGGTTGCAGTCTAAAAGGTATCCAAATTGACGAACTTTTTTGTATCCAAAAGAGCTTTTATGTTATCAGGTATGACTCAAAATGAATCATGTCTTTGTTCAAAAGCATTAAAAGTGATTAAAACTGCGTTAACAGGAAAACACTCTTGGTTATCTTTAATCAAGTGAGTTTTGAATCCTTGTTCTTCCTTGATTTGATTTTCTTTGAAAGTTAAATGGTGTTGTCTAAACGTAAAAGTCAACAAAAAGTAAAAGAGTTTAGGCAAGATGGTTATCTTGATTAATTTTAGTATGTATTTGTCTTTCGCTGCCCTTTTCAGTTACATATGTTAGGTTAATGTCCTTGCTAGCTGTTAATTTGTTACTTTAGGATATATTCTACAGATGTTTGTATGGAGCTTTCAAATGGAGAAGGAATATAAATATTAGTCAGATGAAAGTCATAGCTAGTTGAAAGAAAAATCCAAGAATAAGGTTCATGTAG
>NW_026020621.1:0-19610 GCF_900185275.1 Solanum verrucosum
CCTAGCTGGGGCCCTACCACGCGTGGCGAGCCATCCTATAAAAGAGTTGTTACAAGTAAAAATTTCAGAAAAACCGATAAAGACATACATGCACGACAGTGATACAAAAAGCGACACGTTCCTAAAGACATCATGTAGCCTCCCGAAGATAAGTAACGACGTCTCCGTACGATCTGCAGGACTCTACTAGACGTTAGCTCTGTACAAGTGAGACGGGACGAACCTGGGCTCTGATACCAATTTGTCACGACCCGATTTAACAAGTCATGATGGCACCTACTATACCCGCCAGCAGGTAAGCCAACCCGTAACCCGGAACAACAAGTAATGGGTCTCAGGGTAGAAATTAAACAAGAGTAGGCAAATAACAATATAAACAGGCGGAACAAACCAAAAACATATATACAAATAAAGATCCCTCCCAGAACCTGGAAGTCACTAGTACAGAGCTACTACAAAATGAGTACAAGTCCTAAAACCGGACAACAGAGACTGGACTGTCTCGAAAGGAAAAAGACAAGTCTATATATACAGATGGAGACTGAAATAGTACAAAACGCCGTGTGCTCACCCCCGTCTCCGGATAAGTCTACTCCAAGCTAGATCAACGCTGGCTACTAGTGCCCGGACCTGCATCACAAAATAGATGCAGAGCGCAGTATGAGTACCAAAACAACAGGTACCCAGTAGGCATCATCGGCCGACTGAGCAAGATAAGCAAAAGTAAACTGAAATGCAAATAAAGGGTCACATCAAGTGCAAAGAGTAGTAAATGGGGGGTATGTACACGAGCGTACAGGCAACAAAGACAAGCATCTAACTAACTCCGCCGGGCTCCCATAAACCCGACGGGTACGCTCGTGCACAATAAAAGAAACCACCTGCACGGACCCCCATAAGCCCGGCAGATGGACCGGCAGTTGAAGTAAAATAATGGAGCTAGAAGGTCTATCACAATATTACCAATTTCCGGACTTTTAACTGAACCATTCCCAATCATATTCCAAGATCTCATTACGTCCCGGACTTTAACCGGAATCTCTCCAACCTCCAAAACCTCAACCTACAGATGAGAGTAATGAAGACTAAACTGAAGCTTTAGTGAGGAATTGGGAATACACCACGTGCAAGCTGGACCACGGACTCGAACCGGGTACTATAGCTAATGAGTCAACCTATATGGGCTGGACCACGGACTCGAACCGGGTGCTGTAGCCAAAGGTCGGGCACGGGTGGGCTGGACCACGGACTCGAACCGGGTACTGTAGCCAAAACCAGGTCGCAGGTAAGCTGGACCACGGACTCTAACCGGGTACTGTAGCTAAAACCAGATCACAGGTAAGCTGGACCACGGACTCTAACCGGGTACTGTAGCTAAGCCTGGACATAAGTAAGCTGGACCACGGACTTTAACCGGGTACTGTAGCTAATAGAAAAGCAGGGCATTATGGATACAAGGTCATAAGCTGAGTTACCGCCTAGCTAAGGCTCAGACTATCAGACTCAAGTCTGCTATATCAGTCTACAAGGAGCTGATCGTCCGAAACGACGTCGGACAAAGTTCTACTGCCCAACGACATCCGAAACCTCGCAAGTCTATGGCAACACTAGTCTAAGCCTAGACTAAGGCCAAACATACTTCAAATCAATATTATCATATACACCACAAGATATGGATATTCAATAATATCAAGAGACATGCTGTCATAATCCAACACTTTCCCGAAATAAGGTCTAAGGCAGGAATTATAGAAATTTAGCATGCTCGACACCCGAACCCCTCCATACTCAAGCAAATCAATAAACAAATGCCTAAACATGCTCAATCTCACGAGAGAAAACCATAGCCTACCTGAAAGCCGATCACGCGTGCTCCAACTCACGGTACCGGATCTTTTCCTCTCCGAACGGTCTCCAAATGCTTCCCCACTAACAAAAGGTTAATCACCTTGTCATTACGAATATATTGACACTAAAATTATATTTTTCGGAGACGGACCCAAAATCGGGTCTAACACGGGATTGTGGGGCCCACAATTAGAATCTCAAAATCGAATCCGTGGAAACGTCCCAACTACCTTACTAAACTAATACCCCAAAATTTTAGCACAAACAGATGCCTACAACACCGCAAATCAGCCACAATAATTAAAAAGGGCAGCCCCTGATCACCAATTTTCGGAAAAAACGAGACCCTTTCAACCCAAACAGATTATACCACGACGATCCTTGCGAAAAACTCTACAAGTTAGCCCCAAGAATGACTTAAAACGGACTTACGATGATCAAGATCTCACATTTCAAAATTCAATAACAAAACCATCCGGAAATCACACTGGCAGTGGCTAAAATTGATTTCTTACCTCAAACGAAGCCTCCCCTCGCGTTTCCGAGATCACCGCTAGATTCCCCTCGAAATTCTCTTGAAGTTTGCCTTTTGAATCACTTAATTTGGACTCAAAATGAAGGAGAATCTCAAGTTGAAGTTGAACAAAAAAATTGGACGAATTTCGTCTTAAATTCTGGAAATTTCCAGATTTCACTCCTCTGCCACGTGTCGTCACGTGGCTCTGCCACGTCACCGCCGCGTCAAAATTCTACAACCCTTCAAACTTAAATTTCGATGTTTCGGACTCGTTCGGAGTCGGAAAAATACAAACCTTATATGGAATCTGATTGGAAATGATATTTCGGACTCAACGGTGAAGGCGGAATTTCCATTTGGAGCTCGCTTCGATGAAAAGTGGGTCCCACACCCAGTATCGTTTTGAACCAGATTCCACAATTGCTATCTAAAGTCTCGAGAAGTGAACAAAGGGTCGTTCTAGACCAAAATCGATCTTCCGAAGCTAACCTAGCTGCCAGAATTTTCATCTGAGCACGACTTCCAAGAAGGTTGACCAAAGTCAACTTTTCAAGTCATTACAATATCCACTACTAAACGAACTTTCGTCCGCGAAAGTAAGAGTCAAGAAGTACCTGAATGCTCAAATAAGTCGGGGAACTGTGCCCGCATCTCATGCTCGATCTCCCAGGTAGCCTCCTCAACTGGACGATGTCTCCAATGGACCTTAACCACAGGAATGGCTCTGGAACGCAACCGTCTGACATCTCTGGCCAAAATAGCAACTGGCTCCTCAATATATCTCAAACTGACGGCTGCGAATCCGATCCAGCAGAGATGACTGAGCATCCACATAAGCTAGTACACACCGGGAATCAGAGATATCAAGCCGTATTATCCGGTTAGCTAAGGACTGGATGTCCAAAGCTAATGGTCGCTCCGTAGTAGAAAGAAAAGCTAGACTACCCATACTCACTGCCTTCCGACTCAAGGCGTCCGCTACTACATTGCCTTGCCCGGATGATAGAGAATAGAGAGGTCATAGTCCTTCAGGAGCTCAATCCAACGACGCTGCCTCGAATTAAGGTCCCTCTGGCTCATGATGTACTGAAGACTCCTGTGATCAGTATAGATCTCGCATCGAACTCCATACAGGTAGTGCCTCCAAATCTTAAGTGCGAAAACTACCGCCGCCAACTCTAAGTCGTGGGTGGAGTAGTTGCGCTCATGAATCTTAAGCTGCCTCGACGCATAAGCAATAACCCGGCCCTGCTGCATCAATACACAACCCAAACCAACGCCGGATGCGTCACAATATACCGTGAAGCCCTCGCCCTCAACTGGAAGAGTCAATATAGGAGCGGTGGTCAATAACTCCTTGAGCCTCAAAAAGCTCGCCTCACACTCCTCTGACCAAACAAAGGGAACATCCTGGCGAGTCAACCGAGTCAAAGGCGCTGCTATAGTAGAAAATCCCTCAACAAAACGCCTATAGTAGCCTGCCAATCCGACGAAGCTACGAATCTCAGTCACAGAGGTGGGCCTGTGCCAATCACGAATAGCCTCAATCTTCGCCGGATCAACCCTAATACCCTCCTTGGACACCACGTGCCCCAAGAAGGCTACAGACTCAAGCCAAAACTCGCACTTTGAGAACTTGGCATAAAGCCGCTGATCTCTCAAAGTCTGGAGCACTATCCTCAAATGTTGCTCATGCTCACTCCGGCTCCGCGAGTATACCAGTATGTCATCAATGAAGACAATGACAAATAAATCAAGGTATGGCCTGAACACACGTGTCATCAAGTCCATGAAGGCGGCAGGGGCATTAGTCAACCCAAACGACATCACCAAGAACTCATAATGGCCATAACGAGTCCTAAATGCGGTCTTAGGGACGTCCGCTGCCCTAATCCTCAACTGGTGGTAGCCGGATCTTAAATCAATCTTAGAAAATACCACGGCACCCTGAAGCTGATCAAACAAATCATCAATACGAGGCATGGGGTAACGGTTCTTCACCGTCACCTTGTTCAGCTGCCTGTAGTCAATACACAATCGCATAGTACCGTCCTTCTTCTTCACGAAGAGGACTGGGGCACCCCAAGGCGATACACTAGGCCGAATGAATCCCTTACCCAAGAGATCCTGAAGCTGAACACTGAGCTCCTTGAGCTCTGCAGGAGCCATCCGATATGGCGGAATAGAAATAGGGCGAGTACCTGGCTCAAGCTCAATCGGAAAATCAACATCACGCTCTGGGGGTAGGCCAGGTAGATCAGTAGAAACACATCTATGAAGTCACGAACAACAGGAACTGACTCAACCGGAGAAACCTCCCTACTCACATCACGTACATAGGCCAAATATGATAAGCATCCGCTAGCCACTAGCCTCCTAGCACGAATAAAAGAGATAACCCCAACTGGTGTGCTACTACGAGATCCCTGCCACACCACCGGAGGAATACCGGGAATGCTAAGGTAACAGTCTTAGAAAAGCAATCTAAAACAGCACGATAAGGGGATAACCAATCCATGCCCAGAATCACATCAAAATCAACCATGTCAAGCAATATAAGGTCAGCCCGGGTGTCACGCCCCTGGATAGTAACTAAGCAAGATCGAAATACCTGATCCACTACTAAAGACTCACCCACGGGGGTCGACACACGCAACGGCGCTACCAGAGGCTCAGACATCAAACTCAATCGAGAGGCATAGTAGACAGAAACATACGAAAAAGTAGAGCCTGGATCAAATAAAGCCAAGGCGGGCTGCTGGCATAATAACACTGTACCTGTGATCACATCGTCCGAGGTCTCCGCATCTGCTCTAGCTGGAGCTGCATAAAAGTGGGCCTGGACTCCCCTACCCTGTGCATCGGCTCTGCCCCCTAATCTGCCTCCTCGGGGACCACCCCGTATACCCTGGTGACCACCCCTACGGTCCTGTCCCTGGCCTCTGCCTCTAGCTGGAGGTGCTGGCGCATGCCTAACTGCCTGTGGAGCGGGTAAGGCTAACCTGCGATGGGGACACTCGCGGGCCCAATGATCTAAATCCCCACACTCATAACACCCCTGGGACTGTCGACTGAGAGCTGGAGGTCGGCTACCCCGGCCAGAAGAACCCATCTGTGAACTATCTCGGCCCCGACTAGGACCGGCACTAAAACCAATATGGCGGTGCTGATCACCCTCTGATGCCTGGAGAGCAGCCTGGAAGGGCTACTAGACTGACCCGACTGAAACCTCTGCTGGGATCTATCATAAGACTCTCGGGGTCTGAAACGGCGCCTATCATAGCTATCCTCCTGTCTAGGTCTCTTGCCGCTGCCCCCTTGGGCCTCGCGACGGAGCTGCTCGATAGTGCGGGCATGGTCCACTACATCCAGAAATGAGCGGCCCGCTGAGACTAAAGACTGAGTCTCAATCCGCAACTGTAGTCTCAAACCCCGAACAAAACAACGAACCCTCTCCTCCTCAGTAGGTAATATCATGGCGGCATGCCTGGAGAGCTCGTGGAATCGGGCCTCATACTCTGATACTGTCATGGAGCCCTGCTCTAACCGAGCAAACTGATCTCTGATCTCTGATGCTCCTGGGAATAAATCGGGCCAAGAAGGCCTCTGAAAACTCAGTCCATGTGACCGGTGGAGACCCAGCTGGCCTGGTCTCTAAGTATGTACGCCACCACTGCCTGGCGGGACCGTCTAACTGGTAAGCGGTGAAGTCTGCTCCTCTCGACTCCACTAAACCCAAAGTCTGTAGCCGCTCGCGGCAAGTAACTAGAAACTCGTGGGCATCCTCCCCCACTGCCCCAGAAAACCTCGGCGGTGATAGTCTAAGGAACACCCCGAGCATCTTCTGCTCCCGTAGTGGCATGACGCCCTCCAAATCGTCAGGCTGAACAACCGGTGCGCTAGCTGCTGAACAACCGGTACCGCTGGTGTAGGCTGACCCTGCGGTACTGGAACGGCTGGAGCTGGGGCCTGCTGCATACCCCCAATGGCAGCTAGTATCTGTACGAGCATCGCCTGTATATCTGGAGCTGCCACAGGCTCGGCGGTGGCTGGGCTGGTCCCGGGCCCATCGGCTGCTGCTGTGCTGGAGCTGCTGGTGGCTCTATCACCGGCTCCGGAGTTTGCTCTCGGTCCTGGGCTGGTGCTGTAGCTCTGGCACGACCTCGAGGTCGGCCTCTACCCCTAGCTGGGGCCCTACCACGCGTGCGAGCCATCCCTATAAAAGAGTGGTACAAGTAAAATTTCAGAAACCGATAAGACATGCAATGCACGACAGTGATACAAAAGCGACACGTTCCTAAAGACATCATGTAGCCTCCCGAAGATAAGTAACGGACGTCTCCGTACCGATCTGCAGGACTCTACTAGACGTTAGCTCTGTACAAGTGAGACCGACGAACCTGGGCTCTGATACCAATTTGTCACGACCCGATTTATCAAGTCATGATGGCACCTACTATAACCCCCAGCAGGTAAGCCAACCCGTAACCCGGAACAACAAGTAATGGGTCTGAGGGTAGAAATTAAACAAGAGTAGGCAAATAACAATATAAACAGGCGGACACAAACCAAAAACATATATACAAATAAAGATCCCTCCCAGAACCTGGAAGTCACTAGTACAGAGCTACTACAAAATGAGTACAAGTCCTAAAACCGGACAACAGAGACTGGACTGTCTCGAAAGGAAAAAGACAAGTCTATATATACAGATGGAGACTGAAATAGTACAAAACGCCGTGTGCTCACCCCCGTCTCCGGATAAGTCTACTCCAAGCTAGATCAACGCTGGCTACTAGTGCCCGGACCTGCATCACAAAATAGATGCAGAGCGTAGTATGAGTACCAAAACAACAGGTACCCAGTAGGCATCATCGGCCGACTGAGCAAGATAAGCAAAAGTAAACTGAAATGCAAATAAAGGGTCACATCAAGTGCAAAGAGTAGTAAATGGGGGGTATGTACACGAGCGTACAGGCAACAAAGACAAGCATCTAACTAACTCCGCCGGGCTCCCATAAACCCGACGGGTACGCTCGTGCACAATAAAAGAAACCACCTGCACGGACCCCCATAAGCCCGGCAGATGGACCGGCAGTTGAAGTAAAATAATGGAGCTAGAAGGTCTATCACAATATTACCAATTTCCGGACTTTTAACTGAACCATTCCCAATCATATTCCAAGATCTCATTACGTCCCGGACTTTAATCGGAATCTCTCCAACCTCCAAAACCTCAACCTACAGATGAGAGTAATCAAGACTAAACTGAAGCTTTAGTGAGGAATTGGGAATACACCACGTGCAAGCTGGACCACGGACTCGAACCGGGTACTATAGCTAATGAGTCAACCTATATGGGCTGGACCACGGACTCGAACCGGGTGCTGTAGCCAAAGGTCGGGCACGGGTGGGCTGGACCACGGACTCGAACCGGGTACTGTAGCCAAAACCAGGTCGCAGGTAAGCTGGACCACGGACTCTAACCGGGTACTGTAGCTAAGCCTGGACATAAGTAAGCTGGACCACGGACTCTAACCGGGTACTGTAGCTAAAACCAGATCACAGGTAAGCTGGACCACGGACTTAACCGGGTACTGTAGCTAATAGAAAAGCAGGGCATTATGGATACAAGGTCATAAGCTGAGTTACCGACTTATCAGACTCAAGTCTGCTATATCAGTCTACAAGGAGCTGATCGTCCGAAACGACGTCGGACAAAGTTCTACTGCCCAACGACATCCGAAACTCGCAAGTCTATGGCAACACTAGTCTAAGCCTAGACTAAGGCCAAACATACTTCAAATCAATATTATCATATACACCACAAGATATGGATATTCAATAATATCAAGAGACATGCTGTCATAATCAACACTTTCCCGAAATAAGGTCTAAGGCAGGAATTATAGAAATTTAGCATGCTCGACACCCGAACCCCTCCATACTCAAGCAAATCAATAAACAAATGCCTAAACATGCTCAATCTCACGAGAGAAAACCATAGCCTACCTGAAAGCCGATCACGCGTGCTCCAACTCACGGTACCGGATCTTTTCCTCTCCGAACGGTCTCCAAATGCTTCCCCACTAACAAAAGGTTAATCACCTTGTCATTACGAATATATTGACACTAAAATTATATTTTTCGGAGACGGACCCAAAATCGGGTCTAACACGGGATTGTGGGGCCCACAATTAGAATCTCAAAATCGAATCCGTGGAAACGTCCCAATACCTTACTAAACTAATACCCCAAAATTTAGCACAAACAGATGCCTACAACACCGCAAATCAGCCACAAAATTAAAAAGGCAGCCCCTTGATCACCAATTTTCGGAAAAAACGAGACCCTTTCAACCCAAACAGATTATACCACGACGATCCTTGCGAAAAACTCTACAAGTTAGCCCCAAGAATGACTCAAAACGGACTTACGATGATCAAGATCTCACATTTCAAAATTCAATAACAAAACCATCCGGAAATCACACTGGCAGTGGCTAAAATTGATTTCTTACCTCAAACGAAGCCTCCCCTCGCGTTTCCGAGATCACCGCTAGATTCCCCTCGAAATTCTCTTGAAGTTTGCCTTTTGAATCACTTAATTTGGACTCAAAATGAAGGATTAATCTCAAGTTGAAGTTGAACAAAAAAATTGGACGAATTTCGTCTTAAATTCTGGAAATTTCCAGATTTCACTCCTCTGCCACGTGTCGTCACGTGGCTCTGCCACGTCACCGCCGCGTCAAAATTCTACAACCCTTCAAACTTAAATTTCGATGTTTCGGACTCGTTCGGAGTCGGAAAAATACAAACCTTATATGGAATCTGATTGGAAATGATATTTCGGACTCAACGGTGAAGGCGGAATTTCCATTTGGAGCTCGCTTCGATGAAAAGTGGGTCCCACACCCAGTATCGTTTTGAACCAGATTCCACAATTGCTATCTAAAGTCTCGAGAAGTGAACAAAGGGTCGTTCTAGACCAAAATCGATCTTCCGAAGCTAACCTAGCTGCCAGAATTTTCATCTGAGCACGACTTCCAAGAAGGTTGACCAAAGTCAACTTTTCAAGTCATTACAATATCCACTACTAAACGAACTTTCGTCCGCGAAAGTAAGAGTCAAGAAGTACCTGAATGCTCAAATAAGTCGGGGAACTGTGCCCGCATCTCATGCTCGATCTCCCAGGTAGCCTCCTCAACTGGACGATGTCTCCAATGGACCTTAACCACAGGAATGGCTCTGGAACGCAACCGTCTGACATCTCTGGCCAAAATAGCAACTGGCTCCTCAATATATCTCAAACTGACGGCTGCGAATCCGATCCAGCAGAGATGACTGAGCATCCACATAAGCTAGTACACACCGGGAATCAGAGATATCAAGCCGTATATCCGGTTAGCTAAGGACTGGATGTCCAAAGCTAATGGTCGCTCCGTAGTAGAAAGAAAAGCTAGACTACCCATACTCACTGCCTTCCGACTCAAGGCGTCCGCTACTACATTCGCCTTGCCCGGATGATAGAGAATAGAGAGGTCATAGTCCTTCAGGAGCTCAATCCAACGACGCTGCCTCGAATTAAGGTCCCTCTGGCTCATGATGTACTGAAGACTCCTGTGATCAGTATAGATCTCGCATCGAACTCCATACAGGTAGTGCCTCCAAATCTTAAGTGCGAAAACTACCGCCGCCAACTCTAAGTCATGGGTGGAGTAGTTGCGCTCATGAATCTTAAGCTGCCTCGACGCATAAGCAATAACCCGGCCCTGCTGCATCAATACACAACCCAAACCAACGCCGGATGCGTCACAATATACCGTGAAGCCCTCGCCCTCAACTGGAAGAGTCAATATAGGAGCGGTGGTCAATAACTCCTTGAGCCTCAAAAAGCTCGCCTCACACTCCTCTGACCAAACAAAGGGAACATCCTGGCGAGTCAACCGAGTCAAAGGCGCTGCTATAGTAGAAAATCCCTCAACAAAACGCCTATAGTAGCCTGCCAATCCGACGAAGCTACGAATCTCAGTCACAGAGGTGGGCCTGTGCCAATCACGAATAGCCTCAATCTTCGCCGGATCAACCCTAATACCCTCCTTGGACACCACGTGCCCCAAGAAGGCTACAGACTCAAGCCAAAACTCGCACTTTGAGAACTTGGCATAAAGCCGCTGATCTCTCAAAGTCTGGAGCACTATCCTCAAATGTTGCTCATGCTCACTCCGGCTCCGCGAGTATACCAGTATGTCATCGATGAAGACAATGACAAATAAATCAAGGTATGGCCTGAACACACGTGTCATCAAGTCCATGAAGGCGGCAGGGGCATTAGTCAACCCAAACGACATCACCAAGAACTCATAATGGCCATAACGAGTCCTAAATGCGGTCTTAGGGACGTCCGCTGCCCTAATCCTCAACTGGTGGTAGCCGGATCTTAAATCAATCTTAGAAAATACCACGGCACCCTGAAGCTGATCAAACAAATCATCAATACGAGGCATGGGGTAACGGTTCTTCACCGTCACCTTGTTCAGCTGCCTGTAGTCAATACACAATCGCATAGTACCGTCCTTCTTCTTCACGAAGAGGACTGGGGCACCCCAAGGCGATACACTAGGCCGAATGAATCCCTTACCCAAGAGATCCTGAAGCTGAACACTGAGCTCCTTGAGCTCTGCAGGAGCCATCCGATATGGCGGAATAGAAATAGGGCGAGTACCTGGCTCAAGCTCAATCGGAAAATCAACATCACGCTCTGGGGGTAGGCCAGGTAGATCAGTATGAAACACATCTATGAAGTCACGAACAACAGGAACTGACTCAACCGGAGAAACCTCCCTACTCACATCACGTACATAGGCCAAATATGATAAGCATCCGCTAGCCACTAGCCTCCTAGCACGAATAAAAGAGATAACCCCAACTGGTGTGCTACTACGAGATCCCTGCCACACCACCGGAGGAATACCGGGAATGGCTAAGGTAACAGTCTTAGAAAAGCAATCTAAAACAGCACGATAAGGGGATAACCAATCCATGCCCAGAATCACATCAAAATCAACCATGTCAAGCAATATAAGGTCAGCCCGGGTGTCACGCCCCTGGATAGTAACTAAGCAAGATCGAAATACCTGATCCACTACTAAAGACTCACCCACGGGGGTCGACACACGCAACGGCGCTACCAGAGGCTCAGACATCAAACTCAATCGAGAGGCATAGTAGACAGAAACATACGAAAAAGTAGAGCCTGGATCAAATAAAGCCAAGGCGGGCTGCTGGCATAATAACACTGTACCTGTGATCACATCGTCCGAGGTCTCCGCATCTGCTCTAGCTGGAGCTGCATAAAAGTGGGCCTGGACTCCCCTACCCTGTGCATCGGCTCTGCCCCCTAATCTGCCTCCTCGGGGACCACCCCGTATACCCTGGTGACCACCCCTACGGTCCTGTCCCTGGCCTCTGCCTCTAGCTGGAGGTGCTGGCGCATGCCTAACTGCCTGTGGAGCGGGTAAGGCTAACCTGCGATGGGGACACTCGCGGGCCCAATGATCTAAATCCCCACACTCATAACACCCCTGGGACTGTCGACTGAGAGCTGGAGGTCGGCTACCCCGGCCAGAAGAACCCATCTGTGAACTATCTCGGCCCCGACTAGGACCGGCACTAAAACCAATATGGCGGTGCTGATCACCCTCTGATGCCTGGAGAGCAGCCTGGAAGCGGCTACTAGACTGACCCGACTGAAACCTCTGCTGGGATCTATCATAAGACTCTCGGGGTCTGAAACGGCGCCTATCATAGCTATCCTCCTGTCTAGGTCTCTTGCCGCTGCCCCCTTGGGCCTCGCGACGGAGCTGCTCGATAGTGCGGGCATGGTCCACTACATCCAGAAATGAGCGGCCCGCTGAGACTAAAGACTGAGTCTCAATCCGCAACTGTAGTCTCAAACCCCGAACAAAACAACGAACCCTCTCCTCCTCAGTAGGTAATATCATGGCGGCATGCCTGGAGAGCTCGTGGAATCGGGCCTCATACTCTGATACTGTCATGGAGCCCTGCTCTAACCGAGCAAACTGATCTCTGATCTCTGATGCTCCTGGGAATAAATCGGGCCAAGAAGGCCTCTGAAAACTCAGTCCATGTGACCGGTGGAGACCCAGCTGGCCTGGTCTCTAAGTATGTACGCCACCACTGCCTGGCGGGACCGTCTAACTGGTAAGCGGTGAAGTCTGCTCCTCTCGACTCCACTAAACCCAAAGTCTGTAGCCGCTCGCGGCAAGTAACTAGAAACTCGTGGGCATCCTCCCCCACTGCCCCAGAAAACCTCGGCGGTGATAGTCTAAGGAACACCCCGAGCATCTTCTGCTCCCGTAGTGGCATGACGCCCTCCAAATCGTCAGGCTGAACAACCGGTGCTGCTAGCTGCTGAACAACCGGTACCGCTGGTGTAGGCTGACCCTGCGGTACTGGAACGGCTGGAGCTGGGGCCTGCTGCATACCCCCAATGGCAGCTAGTATCTGTACGAGCATCGCCTGTATATCTGGAGCTGCCACAGGCTCAGGCGGTGGCTGGGCTGGTCCCGGGCCCATCGGCTGCTGCTGTGCTGGAGCTGCTGGTGGCTCTATCACCGGCTCCGGAGTTTGCTCTCGGTCCTGGGCTGGTGCTGTAGCTCTGGCACGACCTCGAGGTCGGCCTCTACCCCTAGCTGGGGCCCTACCACGCGTGCGAGCCATCCCTATAAAAGAGTGGTACAAGTAAAATTTCAGAAACCGATAAGACATACAATGCACGACAGTGATACAAAAGCGACACGTTCCTAAAGACATCATGTAGCCTCCCGAAGATAAGTAACGGACGTCTCCGTACCGATCTGCAGGACTCTACTAGACGTTAGCTCTGTACAAGTGAGACCGACGAACCTGGGCTCTGATACCAATTTGTCACGACCCGATTTAACAAGTCATGATGGCACCTACTATAACCCGCCAGCAGGTAAGCCAACCCGTAACCCGGAACAACAAGTAATGGGTCTCAGGGTAGAAATTAAACAAGAGTAGGCAAATAACAATATAAACAGGCGGACACAAACCAAAAACATATATACAAATAAAGATCCCTCCCAGAACCTGGAAGTCACTAGTACAGAGCTACTACAAAATGAGTACAAGTCCTAAAACCGGACAACAGAGACTGGACTGTCTCGAAAGGAAAAAGACAAGTCTATATATACAGATGGAGACTGAAATAGTACAAAACGCCGTGTGCTCACCCCCGTCTCCGGATAAGTCTACTCCAAGCTAGATCAACGCTGGCTACTAGTGCCCGGACCTGCATCACAAAATAGATGCAGAGCGCAGTATGAGTACCAAAACAACAGGTACCCAGTAGGCATCATCGGCCGACTGAGCAAGATAAGCAAAAGTAAACTGAAATGCAAATAAAGGGTCACATCAAGTGCAAAGAGTAGTAAATGGGGGGTATGTACACGAGCGTACAGGCAACAAAGACAAGCATCTAACTAACTCCGCCGGGCTCCCATAAACCCGACGGGTACGCTCGTGCACAATAAAAGAAACCACCTGCACGGACCCCCATAAGCCCGGCAGATGGACCGGCAGTTGAAGTAAAATAATGGAGCTAGAAGGTCTATCACAATATTACCAATTTCCGGACTTTTAACTGAACCATTCCCAATCATATTCCAAGATCTCATTACGTCCCGGACTTTAACCGGAATCTCTCCAACCTCCAAAACCTCAACCTACAGATGAGAGTAATGAAGACTAAACTGAAGCTTTAGTGAGGAATTGGGAATACACCACGTGCAAGCTGGACCACGGACTCGAACCGGGTACTATAGCTAATGAGTCAACCTATATGGGCTGGACCACGGACTCGAACCGGGTGCTGTAGCCAAAGGTCGGGCACGGGTGGGCTGGACCACGGACTCGAACCGGGTACTGTAGCCAAAACCAGGTCGCAGGTAAGCTGGACCACGGACTCTAACCGGGTACTGTAGCTAAAACCAGATCACAGGTAAGCTGGACCACGGACTCTAACCGGGTACTGTAGCTAAGCCTGACATAAGTAAGCTGGACCACGGACTTTAACCGGGTACTGTAGCTAATAGAAAAGCAGGGCATTATGGATACAAGGTCATAAGCTGAGTTACCGCCTAGCTAAGGCTCAGACTATCAGACTCAAGTCTGCTATATCAGTCTACAAGGAGCTGATCGTCCGAAACGACGTCGGACAAAGTTCTACTGCCCAACGACATCCGAAACTCGCAAGTCTATGGCAACACTAGTCTAAGCCTAGACTAAGGCCAAACATACTTCAAATCAATATTATCATATACACCACAAGATATGGATATTCAATAATATCAAGAGACATGCTGTCATAATCCAACACTTTCCCGAAATAAGGTCTAAGGCAGGAATTATAGAAATTTAGCATGCTCGACACCCGAACCCCTCCATACTCAAGCAAATCAATAAACAAATGCCTAAACATGCTCAATCTCACGAGAGAAAACCATAGCCTACCTGAAAGCCGATCACGCGTGCTCCAACTCACGGTACCGGATCTTTTCCTCTCCGAACGGTCTCCAAATGCTTCCCCACTAACAAAAGGTTAATCACCTTGTCATTACGAATATATTGACACTAAAATTATATTTTTCGGAGACGGACCCAAAATCGGGTCTAACACGGGATTGTGGGGCCCACAATTAGAATCTCAAAATCGAATCCGTGGAAACGTCCCAACTACCTTACTAAACTAATACCCCAAAATTTTAGCACAAACAGATGCCTACAACACCGCAAATCAGCCACAATAATTAAAAAGGGCAGCCCCTTGATCACCAATTTTCGAAAAAACGAGACCCTTTCAACCCAAACAGATTATACCACGACGATCCTTGCGAAAAACTCTACAAGTTAGCCCCAAGAATGACTTAAAACGGACTTACGATGATCAAGATCTCACATTTCAAAATTCAATAACAAAACCATCCGGAAATCACACTGGCAGTGGCTAAAATTGATTTCTTACCTCAAACGAAGCCTCCCCTCGCGTTTCCGAGATCACCGCTAGATTCCCCTCGAAATTCTCTTGAAGTTTGCCTTTTGAATCACTTAATTTGGACTCAAAATGAAGGATTAATCTCAAGTTGAAGTTGAACAAAAAAATTGGACGAATTTCGTTCTTAAATTCTGGAAATTTCCAGATTTCACTCCTCTGCCACGTGTCGTCACGTGGCTCTGCCACGTCACCGCCGCGTCAAAATTCTACAACCCTTCAAACTTAAATTTCGATGTTTCGGACTCGTTCGGAGTCGGAAAAATACAAACCTTATATGGAATCTGATTGGAAATGATATTTCGGACTCAACGGTGAAGGCGGAATTTCCATTTGGAGCTCGCTTCGATGAAAAGTGGGTCCCACACCCAGTATCGTTTTGAACCAGATTCCACAATTGCTATCTAAAGTCTCGAGAAGTGAACAAAGGGTCGTTCTAGACCAAAATCGATCTTCCGAAGCTAACCTAGCTGCCAGAATTTTCATCTGAGCACGACTTCCAAGAAGGTTGACCAAAGTCAACTTTTCAAGTCATTACAATATCCACTACTAAACGAACTTTCGTCCGCGAAAGTAAGAGTCAAGAAGTACCTGAATGCTCAAATAAGTCGGGGAACTGTGCCCGCATCTCATGCTCGATCTCCCAGGTAGCCTCCTCAACTGGACGATGTCTCCAATGGACCTTAACCACAGGAATGGCTCTGGAACGCAACCGTCTGACATCTCTGGCCAAAATAGCAACTGGCTCCTCAATATATCTCAAACTGACGGCTGCGAATCCGATCCAGCAGAGATGACTGAGCATCCACATAAGCTAGTACACACCGGGAATCAGAGATATCAAGCCGTATTATCCGGTTAGCTAAGGACTGGATGTCCAAAGCTAATGGTCGCTCCGTAGTAGAAAGAAAAGCTAGACTACCCATACTCACTGCCTTCCGACTCAAGGCGTCCGCTACTACATTCGCCTTGCCCGGATGATAGAGAATAGAGAGGTCATAGTCCTTCAGGAGCTCAATCCAACGACGCTGCCTCGAATTAAGGTCCCTCTGGCTCATGATGTACTGAAGACTCCTGTGATCAGTATAGATCTCGCATCGAACTCCATACAGGTAGTGCCTCCAAATCTTAAGTGCGAAAACTACCGCCGCCAACTCTAAGTCGTGGGTGGAGTAGTTGCGCTCATGAATCTTAAGCTGCCTCGACGCATAAGCAATAACCCGGCCCTGCTGCATCAATACACAACCCAAACCAACGCCGGATGCGTCACAATATACCGTGAAGCCCTCGCCCTCAACTGGAAGAGTCAATATAGGAGCGGTGGTCAATAACTCCTTGAGCCTCAAAAAGCTCGCCTCACACTCCTCTGACCAAACAAAGGGAACATCCTGGCGAGTCAACCGAGTCAAAGGCGCTGCTATAGTAGAAAATCCCTCAACAAAACGCCTATAGTAGCCTGCCAATCCGACGAAGCTACGAATCTCAGTCACAGAGGTGGGCCTGTGCCAATCACGAATAGCCTCAATCTTCGCCGGATCAACCCTAATACCCTCCTTGGACACCACGTGCCCCAAGAAGGCTACAGACTCAAGCCAAAACTCGCACTTTGAGAACTTGGCATAAAGCCGCTGATCTCTCAAAGTCTGGAGCACTATCCTCAAATGTTGCTCATGCTCACTCCGGCTCCGCGAGTATACCAGTATGTCATCGATGAAGACAATGACAAATAAATCAAGGTATGGCCTGAACACACGTGTCATCAAGTCCATGAAGGCGGCAGGGGCATTAGTCAACCCAAACGACATCACCAAGAACTCATAATGGCCATAACGAGTCCTAAATGCGGTCTTAGGGACGTCCGCTGCCCTAATCCTCAACTGGTGGTAGCCGGATCTTAAATCAATCTTAGAAAATACCACGGCACCCTGAAGCTGATCAAACAAATCATCAATACGAGGCATGGGGTAACGGTTCTTCACCGTCACCTTGTTCAGCTGCCTGTAGTCAATACACAATCGCATAGTACCGTCCTTCTTCTTCACGAAGAGGACTGGGGCACCCCAAGGCGATACACTAGGCCGAATGAATCCCTTACCCAAGAGATCCTGAAGCTGAACACTGAGCTCCTTGAGCTCTGCAGGAGCCATCCGATATGGCGGAATAGAAATAGGGCGAGTACCTGGCTCAAGCTCAATCGGAAAATCAACATCACGCTCTGGGGGTAGGCCAGGTAGATCAGTATGAAACACATCTATGAAGTCACGAACAACAGGAACTGACTCAACCGGAGAAACCTCCCTACTCACATCACGTACATAGGCCAAATATGATAAGCATCCGCTAGCCACTAGCCTCCTAGCACGAATAAAAGAGATAACCCCAACTGGTGTGCTACTACGAGATCCCTGCCACACCACCGGAGGAATACCGGGAATGGCTAAGGTAACAGTCTTAGAAAAGCAATCTAAAACAGCACGATAAGGGGATAACCAATCCATGCCCAGAATCACATCAAAATCAACCATGTCAAGCAATATAAGGTCAGCCCGGGTGTCACGCCCCTGGATAGTAACTAAGCAAGATCGAAATACCTGATCCACTACTAAAGACTCACCCACGGGGGTCGACACACGCAACGGCGCTACCAGAGGCTCAGACATCAAACTCAATCGAGAGGCATAGTAGACAGAAACATACGAAAAAGTAGAGCCTGGATCAAATAAAGCCAAGGCGGGCTGCTGGCATAATAACACTGTACCTGTGATCACATCGTCCGAGGTCTCCGCATCTGCTCTAGCTGGAGCTGCATAAAAGTGGGCCTGGACTCCCCTACCCTGTGCATCGGCTCTGCCCCCTAATCTGCCTCCTCGGGGACCACCCCGTATACCCTGGTGACCACCCCTACGGTCCTGTCCCTGGCCTCTGCCTCTAGCTGGAGGTGCTGGCGCATGCCTAACTGCCTGTGGAGCGGGTAAGGCTAACCTGCGATGGGGACACTCGCGGGCCCAATGATCTAAATCCCCACACTCATAACACCCCTGGGACTGTCGACTGAGAGCTGGAGGTCGGCTACCCCGGCCAGAAGAACCATCTGTGAACTATCTCGGCCCCGACTAGGACCGGCACTAAAACCAATATGGCGGTGCTGATCACCCTCTGATGCTGGAGAGCAGCCTGGAAGGGCTACTAGACTGACCCGACTGAAACCTCTGCTGGGATCTATCATAAGACTCTCGGGGTCTGAAACGGCGCCTATCATAGCTATCCTCCTGTCTAGGTCTCTTGCCGCTGCCCCCTTGGGCCTCGCGACGGAGCTGCTCGATAGTGCGGGCATGGTCCACTACATCCAGAAATGAGCGGCCCGCTGAGACTAAGACTGAGTCTCAATCCGCAACTGTAGTCTCAAACCCCGAACAAAACAACGAACCCTCTCCTCCTCAGTAGGTAATATCATGGCGGCATGCCTGGAGAGCTCGTGGAATCGGGCCTCATACTCTGATACTGTCATGGAGCCCTGCTCTAACCGAGCAAACTGACTGAGGATCTCTGATGCTCCTGGGAATAAATCGGGCCAAGAAGGCCTCTGAAAACTCAGTCCATGTGACCGGTGGAGACCCAGCTGGCCTGGTCTCTAAGTATGTACGCCACCACTGCCTGGCGGACCGTCTAACTGGTAAGCGGTGAAGTCTGCTCCTCTCGACTCCACTAAACCCAAAGTCTGTAGCCGCTCGCGGCAAGTAACTAGAAACTCGTGGGCATCCTCCCCCACTGCCCAAAAACCTCGGCGGTGATAGTCTAAGGAACACCCGAGCATCTTCTGCTCCGTAGTGGCATGACGCCCTCCAAATCGTCAGGCTGAACAACCGGTGCCGCTAGCTGCTGAACAACCGGTACCGCTGGTGTAGGCTGCCCTGCGGTACTGGAACGGCTGGAGCTGGGGCCTGCTGCATACCCCCAATGGCAGCTAGTATGTACGAGCATCGCCTGTATATCTGGAGCTGCACAGGCTCGGCGGTGGCTGGGCTGGTCCCGGGCCCATCGGCTGCTGCTGTGCTGGAGCTGCTGGTGGCTCTATCACCGGCTCCGGAGTTTGCTCTCGGTCCTGGGCTGGTGCTGTAGCTCTGGCACGACCTCGAGGTCGGCCTCTACC
>NW_026020622.1:0-19807 GCF_900185275.1 Solanum verrucosum
ACCGGACGTCCGTTAAGACCTTACTTATGGGGACAGTTGGCCCTCACCGCTAAAATGATCCATCTTCAAGGTCAAACGAACCCTAGAGAAAGTAAACCCTCTATTTTGCCAATTATCGTGTGCTATAGATCACCTTCTCTTTTTGTGATAAAGAATTACGATCTTATTTTTGCAAAAATGTTAACTAAACGTTCGTTAAGACCTTACCTATGGAGCCAGTTGGCCCTCACGGCAAGAATGGCCCATTTTCAAGTTCAAACGAGCCCTAGAGAAGGTAAACCCACCATTTTACCGATTTTTGTGTGCTGTAGTCCACGAATTTTTTGGTGATTCAGAATTCAGACCACATTTTTTGCAAAATTATACCTGGACATCCGTTAAGACCTTACCTATGGAGGACAGTTGGCCCTCACGGCCAAAATGATCCATTTTCTAGGTCAAACGAGCCCTAGAGCAGGTAAACCCCCCCCCCAAGTTTGGCGATGTTCGTGTGCTATAGGTCACAATCTTTTTTGGTGATAAAGAATTACGACCTTATTTTTGCCAAAATTTTACCTAGATGTTCGTTAAGACCTTACCTATGGAGCCAGTTGGCCCTCACGGCTAGAATGTCCCATTTTCAAGGTCAAACGATCCCTAGAGAAGGTAAATCCACCATTTTGCCGATTTTTGTGTGCTGTAGTCCACGAATTTTTTTGTGATTCGGAATTCCGACCACATTTTTGCCATAATTATACCTGGACGTTCGTTAAGACCTTACCTATGGGGACTGTTGGCCCTCACAGCGAAAACGATCTATTTTCAAGGTCAAATGAACCCTAGAGCAGGTAAATCCCCCATTTTGCCGATTTTCGTGTGCTATAGGTCACCATCTTTTTTGGTGAAAAATAATTCCGACCTCATTTTTTCCAAAATTATACATGGACGTCCGTTAAGACCTTTTCCATGGAGCCAGTTGGCCCTCACAGCTAGAATGCCCATTTTCAAGGTCAAACGTGCCCTAAAAAAGGTAAACCTCTTATTTTACCGATTTTCGTGAGCTATAATGCACGGATTTGTTGGTGATACAAAATTTCGACCTCTTTTTTGTCAAAATTTTACCTTGACGTCCGTCAAGACCGTACATATGGAGCCAGTTTGCCCTCACGGCCAAAATTGCCCATTTTCAAGGTCAAACGAACCCTTAAACAGGAAACCCCCAATTTTATCGATTTTCGTGTGCTATAGTCCACGGATATTTTGGTGATCAAGAATTTTGACCTCATTTTTGCCAATATTTTACCTGGACATCCGTTAATACCTTACTTATGGGGACAGTTGGCCCTCACCGCTAAAATGATCCATCTTCAAGGTCAAACGAACCCTAGAGAAAGTAAACCCTCTATTTTGCCAATTATCGTGTGCTATAGATCACCTTCTCTTTTTGTGATAAAGAATTACGATCTTATTTTTACATAAATGTTAACTAAACGTTCGTTAAGACCTTACCTATGGAGCCAGTTGGCCCTCACGGCAAGAATGGCCCATTTTCAAGTTCAAACGAGCCCTAGAAAGGTAAACCCACCATTTTACCGTTTTTGTGTGCTGTAGTCCACGAATTTTTTGGTGATTCAGAATTCAGACCACATTTTTTGCAAAATTATACCTGGACGTCCGTTAAGACCTTACCTATGGAGGACAATTGGCCCTCACGGCCAAAACGATCCATTTTCTAGGTCAAACGAGCCCTAGAGCAGGTAAACCACCCCCCCCCCCAAGTTTGCCGATTTTCGTGTGCTGTAGGTCACCATCTTTTTTGGTGATAAAGAATTACGACCTTATTTATGCCAAAATTTTACCTAGATGTTCGTTAAGACCTTACCTATAGAGCCAGTTGGCCCTCACGGCTAGAATGTCCTATTTTCAAGGTCAAACGATCCCTAGAGAAGGTAAACCCACCATTTTACCGATTTTTGTGTGCTGTAGTCCACGAATTTTTTTGTGATTCGGAATTTCGACCACATTTTTGCCATAATTATACCTGGACGTCCGTTAAGACCTTACCTATGGGGACAGTTGGCCCTCATGGCCAAAACGATCCATTTCAAGGTCAAATGATCCCTAGAGTAGGTAAACCCTCCATTTTTCCAATTTTCGTGTGCTATAGTCAACGCATTTTTTGGTGATGCAGAATTCTGACCTCATTTTTGCCAAAATTTTACCTGGACGTTCGTTAAGACCTTATCTATGGAGTCCGTTTGCCCTCATGGCAAGAATGGCCCATTTTCAAGGTCAAACGAGCCCTAGAGGAGGTAAACCGTCCATTTTAACGATTTTTGTGTGCTATAGGTCACCATCTTTATTGGTGATAAAGAATTCCGACCTCACTTTTGCCAAAAATTTACCTGGACGTCCGTTAAGACACTACATATGGAGCCAGTTGCCCTCATAGCCAGAATGACCCATTTTCATAGAGCCTTAGAGCAGGTAAACTCCCCGTTTTGTCGATTATATATGTCACCACCTTTTTGGTGATAAAGAATTTCCACCTCATTTTTGCCAAAATTTTACATGGATGACCGTTAAACCCTTACTTATGGAAACAGTTGGCACTCACGGCCAAAATGACCCATTTTCAAAGTCAAACGATCCCTAGAGAAGGTAAACCCCCAATTTTACCAATTTTTGTGTGCTATAGGTCACCATCTTTTTTGGTGATAAAGAATTTCGACCTCATTTTTGCCAACATTTTACTTGGACGTCCGTTAAGACCTTATCTATGGAGCCAGTTGGCCCTCACGGCCAAAATAGCCCATTTTCAAGGTCAAACGATCCCTAGAGTAGGTAAACACCCCATTTTGCCAATTTTCATGTGCTATAGGTCAACATCATTTTTGGTAATCCAGAATTCCGATCTCATTTTTGCTGAAATTTTACCTGGACGTCCATTAATACCTTATATATGGAGGCAGTTTGCCCTCACAGCCAAAATGGCCCATTTACAATGTCAACGAGCCCTAGAGCAGGTAAACCCCCCATTTTACCGATTTTCGTGTGCTAATAGTCCATAGATTTTTTGGTGATCCGGAATTGCGACCTCATTTTTGCCAAATTTTTTGCCTAGACGTCCGTTAAGACCTAACCTATGGGAATAGTTGGCAATCACGGCCAAACATTCTATTTTGGAGGTCATACGAGCCCTAGAGATGGTAAACCCCCAATGTGCCAATTTTTGTGCATTATAGGTCACCATCTTTTTTGGTGATAGAGAATTCCGACCTTATTTTTTCCAAAATTTAACTTGCACGTCCATTAAGATCTTACCTATGGGGACAGTTGGCCCTCACGGCCAAAACGATCCATTTTCAAGGTTAAACGAGCCTTTGAGCAGGTAAACCCCCCATTTTGCCTATTTTCGTGTGCAATAGGTACCATCTTTTCTGGTGATAAAGAATTTCGAACTCATTTTTGCCAAAATTTACCTGGACGTCCGTTAAGACGTTACCTATGGAGCAAGTTGGCCCTCACGGCCAGAAAATCACATTTTCAAGGTCAAACGAGCCCTAGAGAAGGTAAACCCCCCATTTTACAGATTTTCGTGCGCTACAGTCCACGAATTTTTTGTTGATCCGGAATTCCGACCTCATTTTTTCCAAAATTATACATGGACGTCCGTTAAGTCCTTATCTATGGAGCCGGTTGGCCCTCACGGCCAAAATAGCCCATTTTCGGATGAAACGAGCCCTAGAGGAGGTAAACCCCCCTATTTTGCCGATTTCCGTGTGCCATAGGTCAGCATCTTTTTTGGTGATACAGAATCCGACCTCATTTTTTCCAAAATCTTACCTGGATGTCCGTTAAGACCTTACTTATAGGCACAGTTGTCCTTCACGGCTTAAAATGATCCATTTTCAAGGTCAAACGAGCCCTATTAGAATGTATTTTGTCGAGCCAATTTTCAAGGTCAAACGATCCGATTTTCGGTGTGCTATAGGTCACCATCTTTTTTGGTGATATACAATTTCGACCTCATTTTTGCAAAAATTATACCTGGACATCCGTTAAGACCTTATCTATGGAGCCAGTTGGCCCTCACAGCCAAAATGACCCATTTTCAAAGTCAAACGAGCCCTAGAGCAGGTAAACCCCACATTTTGCCGATTTTTGTGTGCTATAGGTCACCATCTTTTTTGGAGATCCAGAATTCCGACATCATTTTTGCAAAAACTTTACCTGGACGTCGGTTAAGACCTTACCTATGGAGCCAGTTGGCTCTCACGGCCAAAATGGCCCATTTTCAAGGTCAAACGAGCCCTTAGAGCAGGTAAACCCCCCATTTTACCAATTTTCGTGTGCTATAGTCAACATATTTTTTGGTGATTCGGCACTCCATCCTCATTTTTGCCAAAATTTTACCTGGACATCCATTAAGACCTTACCTATGGGGACAGTTGGCCCTCACATCCAAAATAATCCATTAGCAAGGTCAAACGAACCCTAGATCAGGTAAACCCTCCATTTTGTCGATTTTCGTGTGCAATAGGTCACCATCTTTTTTGGTGATCAAGAATTCCAACCTCATTTTTGCCAAGATTTTACCTGGACGTCCGTTAAGACCTTACCTATGGGGACAGTTGGCCCTGACGGCCAAAATGAACCATTTTCAAGGTCAAACTAGCCCTAGAGTAGTTAAACCCCCTATTTTGCCGATTTTCGTGTGCTATAGGTCACCATATTTTATGGTGATAAAGAATTCCGACCTCATTTTTGCCAAAATTCTACCTAGAGGTCCGTTAAGACCTTACCTATGGGGATAGATGGCCCTCACGGCTAAAACGATCTATTTTCAAGGTCAAACGTGCCCTAGTGCAGGTAAAACCCCCTATTTTGCCTATTTTCGTGTGCTATAGTCCACATATTTTTTGGTGATCCGGAATTCCGACCTCTTTTTTGCCAAAATTAAACCTGGATGTCCGTTAAAACCTTATTTATGGAGACAGTTGGCCCTCAAAGCCAAAATGGCCCATTTTCAAGGTCAAACGCTCCCTAGATCAACTAAACCCCCCATTTTGCCAATTTTCGTATGCTACAGGTCACCATCTTTTTTGGTGATCTAGAAATCCGACCTCATTTTAGACAAAATATTACTTGGACGTCCGTTAAGACCTTACCTATGGAGCGAGTTGGCCCTCACGGCCATAATGGCTCATTTTCAAGGTCAAATGAGCCCAAGAGTAGGTAAATCCCCTATTTTGCCGATTTTCGTGTGCTATAGTCCACAGATCTTTTGGTGATCCAGAATTCCGACCTCATTTGTACCAAAATTATACATGTACATCCGTTAAGACCTTATCTATGGAGCCAGTGGGCCCTCACGGCAAAAATGGCCCATTTTCAAGGTCAAACGAGACCTAGAGAAGGTAAACCCCCCATTTTGCCGATTTTCGTGTCCTATTGGTCACCATCTTTTTTTGGTGATCCAGAATTCCGACCTCATTTTTGCCAAAATTTTACCTGGACGTCCGTTAAGACCTAACCTATGAAGCCAGTTGGCCCTCGCGACTAGAATGACCCATTTTCAAGTTCAAACAAGCCCTAGAGAAGGTAAACCCCCCATTTTACCGATTTTCGTGTGCTATAGGCCACGGATTTTTTGGTGATCCAGAATTTCGACGCCATTTTTTGCCTTAATTTTACCTGTACGTCCTTTAAGACCTTACTATGGGGAACAGTTGGCCATCACGGCTAAAACGATCAACTTTTCAAGGTCAAACGACCCCTCGAGCAGGTAAAGCACCCATTTAACCTATTTTCGTGTGCAATAGGTCACCATATTTTTTGATGACAATGAATTACGACCTCATTTTTGCCAAAAGTTTACCTTGACGTCCGTTAATACCTTGCTTATGGATCCAGTTGGCCCTCCTGGCCAGAATGGCCTATTTTCAAGGTCAAACGAGCCCTAAAAAAGGTAAACCCCCCATTTTACCATTTTTTGTGTGATATAGTCCACGAATTTTTTGGTGATCCAGAATTCTGACCTCATTTTTGCCAAAATTATACCTGGACTTCCGTTAAGACCTTATCTATGGAGCCAGTTGGCCTTAACGGCCAGAATGACCCTTTTTCAAGGCCAAATGAGCCCAAGAGCAGGTAAACCCCCCATTTTACCAATTTTCGTGTGCTATAGTCCACAGTTTTTTGGTAATCCGGAATTCCGACCTCACTTTTACCAAAATCTTACCTGGACGTCTGTTGAGACTTTACCTATGGGGACAGTTGGCCCTCATAGCCAAAACAATTTATTTTCAACGTCAAACGAGCCCTAGAGCAGGTAAACCCCAATTTTTGCCGATTTTCGTGTGCTATAGGTCATCTTCTTTTTTGCTGATAAAGAATTCCGACCTCATTTTTGCTAAAATTTTAACTGGACGTCCGTTAAGAGCTTACCTATGAGCCAGTTGGCCTTCATGGCCAAAACGATCCATTTTCAAGGTCAAACAAGCCCTACAAAAGGTGAACCTATCCATTTTGCCGATTTTCGTGTTCTATAGGTCACCATCTCTTTTGGTGATAAAGAATTCCGACCTCATCTTTGGTAAAAATTTTCCTGGACATTCGTTAAGACCTTACCTATGGAGTCAGTTGGCCCTCACGGTAAGAATGACCCATTTTCAAGGTCAAACGAGCCCTAGACAAGGTAAACCCCAATTTTACTGATTTTCGTGTGCAATAGTCCCCGTATTTTTTTGGTGATCCGGAATTACGACCTCATTATTGCCAAAATTTTACCTAGAAGTCCGTTAAGACCTTACCAATAGGCTCTGTTGGCCCTCACGGCCAAAACGATCCATTTTCAAAGTCAAACGATCCCTAGAGCAGGTAAACCTATCCATTTTGCCGATTTTCGCGTTCTATAGGTCACTATCTCTTTTGGTGATAAAGAATTCCGACCTCATCTTTGGTAAAACTTTACCTGGACATTCGTTAAGAGCTTACCAATGGAACCAGTTGGCCCTTACGGCAAAAATGGCCCATTTTCAAGGTCAAACGATCCCTAGACAAGGTAAACCCCCCATTTTATCGATTTTCGTGTGCTATAGTCCCCAGATTTTTTGGTGATCCAGAATTACGACCTCATTTTTGCCAAAATTTTACCTGGACGTCCGTTAAGACCTTACCTATGGGGACAGTTGGCCCTCACAGAAAAAAAACGATCTATTTTCAAGGTCAAATGAACCCTAGAGCAGGTAAATCCCCCATTTTGCCGATTTTCGTGTGCTATAGGTCACCATCTTTTTTAGTGAAAAATAATTCTGAACTCATTTTTTCCAAAATTATACATGGACGTCCGTTAAGACCTTATCCATGGAGCCAGTTGGCCCTCACACCTAGAATTGCCCATTTTCAAGGTGAAACGTGCCCTAGAGAAGGTAAACCCTCCATTTTACCGATTTTCGTGAGCTATAGTGCACGGATTTGTTGGTGATCCAAATATTTGACCTCATTTTTGCCAAAACTTTACCTTGACGTCCGTTAAGACGTTACCTATGGAGCCAGTTTGCCTTTACGGCCAAAAATGCCCATTTTCAAGGTCAAACGAGACCTTAAGCAAGTAAACCCCCCATTTTATCGTTTTTCGTGTGCTATAGTCCACGGATATTTGGCTGATCCAGAATTTCGACCTCATTTTTGCAAAAATTTTACCTGGACATCTGTTAAGACCTTACTGATGGGTACAGTTGGCCCTCACGGCTAAAACGATCCATCTTCAAGGTCAAACGAGCCCTAGAGAAGGTAAACCCCCCATTTTGCCAATTTTCGTGTGCTATAGGTCACTTTCTTTTTTGGTGATAAAGAATTACGACGTTATTTTTGCCAATATTTTACCTGAACGTTCTTTAAGACCTTACCTATGGAACCAGTTGACCCTCACGGCTAGAATGGCCCATTTCAAGTTCAAACAAGCGCTAGAGAAGGTAAATCCACCATTTTACCGATTTTTGTGTGCTGCAGTCCACAAATTTTTTGGTAATTCAAAATTCCGACCACATTTTTTGCCATAATTATACCTGGACGTCCGTTAAGACCTTACCTATGGAGAACAGTTGGCCCTCACGGCCAAAACGATCCATTTTCTAGGTCATACGAGCCCTAGAGCAGGTAAACCCCCAGTTTGCCAATTTTCGTGTGCTATAGGTCACCATCTTTTTTGTTGATAAGGAATTACAACCTTATTTTTGCCAAAATTTTACCTAGATGTTCGTTAAGACCTTACCTATGGATCCAGTTGCCCCTCACGGCTAGAATAACCCATTTTCAAGGTCAAACGATCCCTAGAGAAGGTAAACCCACCATTTTACCGATTTTTGTGTGCTCTAGTCCACAAATTCTTTTGTAATTCGAAATTCGGACCACATTTTTGCCAAAATTATACCTGGACGTCCGTTAAGACCTTACCTATGGGGACAGTTGGCCCTCATGGCCAAAACGATCCATTTTCAAGGTCAAACGAACCCTAGAGCATGTAAAGCCCTCATTTTACCGATTTTCGTGTTCTATCATCCATAGAATTTTTGGTGGTCCAGAATTGCGACCTCATTTTTGCCAAAATTTTGCCTAGACGTCCATTAAGACCTAGCCTATGGGAATAGTTGGCAATCACGGCCAAAACATTCTATTTTCAAGGTCAAACGAGCCCTAGAGCAGGTAAACCCCCCAATTTGCCAATTTTCGTGCACTATAGGTCACTATCATTTTTGGTGATAAAGAATTCCGTCCTCATTTTTTCAAAAATTTAACCTGCACGTCCATTAACATCTTACCTATGGGGACAATTGGCCCTCACGGCCAAAACGATCCATTTTCAAGGTCAAATGAGCCCTTGAGCAGGTAAAAACCCCCCATTTTGCCTATTTACGTGTACAATAGGTACCATCTTTTTTGGTGATAAAGAATTTCGACCTCATTGTTGCCAAAATTTACCTGGACGTCTGTTCAGACGTTACCTATGGAGCGAGTTGGCCCTCACGGCCAGAATATCCCATTTTCAAGGTCAAACAAGCCTTAGAGAAGGTAAACACCCCATTTTACCGATTTTCGTGCGCTACAGTCCACGGATTTTTTGTTGATCCGGAATTCCGACCTCATTTTTTCCAAAATTATACATGGACATCCGTTAAGTCCTTATCTATGGAGCCAGTTGGCCCTCATGGCCCATTTTAAGATCAAACGAGCACTAGAGGAGGTAAACCCCCCATTTTGCCGATTTTAGTGTGCTATAGGTCAGCATCTTTTTTGGTGATCAAGAATCCGACCTCATTTTTTCCAAAATCTTACCTGGATGTCCGTTAAGACCTCATGTATGGAGCTAGTTGGCCCTCACGGCCAAAATGGCCCATTTTGAAGGTCAAACGTGCCCAAGAGCAGGTAAACCTCCCATTTTACCAATTTTCGTGTGCTATAGTCCACGAATTTTTTGGTAATCTAGAATTCCGACCTCATTTTTACCAAAATTTTATCTGGACATTCGATTAGACCTTATCTATGGAGCCAATTGGCCCTCACGGCCAAAATGGCCTAGTTTCAAGGTCAAATGAGCCCTAGAGCAGGTAAACCCCCATTTTACTGATTTTCGTGTGCTATAGTCCTTAGATTTTATGGTGATCAAGAATTTCTGCCTAGTTTTTGCCAAACTTTTACCTGGACGTCCGTTAAGACTTCAGCTATGTAGCCAGTTTGCCCTCACAGCCAAAATGACCCATTTTAATGTCAAACGAAGCCTAGAGCAGGTAAACCCCCACATTTTATCGATTTTCGTGTCCTATAGTCCACAGTTTTTTGGTGATTCAGAATTCCAACCTTATTTTTGCAAAAAATTTACCTGGACGTCTGTTAAGACCTTATCTATGGAGCCAGTTTGCCCTCACGGCCAAAATGGCACATTTACAAGGTCAAACAAGTCCTAGAGCAGGTAAACCCCCAATTTTACCGATTTTCGTGTGCTATAGTCCACATATTTTTTGTTGATCTGGAATTCTGACCTCAATTTTGCAAAAATTATACCTGGACGTCCGTTAAGTCCTTATCTATGGAGCCAGTTAGCCCTCACGGCCAAAATGGCCCATTTTCAGATCAAACGAGCCCTACAAGAGGTAAACCCCCATTTTGCCAATTTTTGTGTGCTATAAGTCAGCATCTTTTTTGGTGATCCAGATTTCGACCTCATTTTTTCCAAAATCTTACCTAGATGTCCGTTAAGACCTTACCTTTGGATCCAATTGGCCCTCACAACTAAAATGGCCCATTTTCAATGTCAAACGAGCCCTAGATCAGGTAAACCCCCCATTTTACCGATTTTCGTGTGTGCTATAGTCTACAGATTTTTTGGTGATCCGAAATTCCGACCTCATTAGTGCCAATATTTTACATGGACGTTTGTTAAGACCTTATCTATGGAGCCAGTTTACCCTCACGGCCAAAATGGCCCATTTACAAGGTCAAAGGACCCCTAAACTAGGTAAACCCCTCATTTTTCCAATTTTCGTATTCTACAGTCCACAGATTTTTTGGTGATCCAGAATTTCAACCTCATTTTTGCCAAAATTATACTTGGATGTCCCTTAAGACCTTATCAATGGAGCCAGTTGGCCCTCACAGCCAAAACGACCCATTTTCAAGGTGAAACGAGCCCTAGAGCAGGTAAAATCCCCATTTTGTCGATATTCGTGTGCAATAGGTCAACATCTTTTTTAGTGATCCAGAATTTCGACCTCATTTTTGCCAAAATTTTACCTGGACGTCCCTTAAGACATTACCTATGGAGCCAGTTGGCCCTCACAGCCAGAATGATCCATTTTCAAGGTCTAACGGGCGCAAGAGCAGGTAAACCCCCCATTTTACTGATTTTTGAGTGCTATAGTCCACAGATTTTTTGGTCATCCAGAATTTCGACTTCATTTTTGCCAAAATTTTACCTAGACGTTCGTTAAGACCTTACCTATGGGGACATTTGGCCCTCACGGCCAAAACGATCCATTTTCAAGGTCAAACGATCCCTAGAGCCGGTACACCCCCATTTTGCCGATTTTCGTATGCTTTAGGTCACCATCTTTTTTGGTGATGAAGAATCCGACCTCATTTTTGCCAAAATTTTACATGGACGTTCGTTAAGACATTACATATGGAGCCAGTTGGCCCTCACAGCTAGAATGACCTATTTTCAAGGTCAAAAGAGACCTAGAGAAGGTAAACCCCACATTTTACCAATTTTCGTGTGCTATAGTCCACAAATTTTTTGGTGATTCGGAATTCCGACCACATTTTTGCCAAAATTTTACCTAGAAGTCCGTTAAGACCTTACCTATGGGGACAGTTGGCCCTCAAGGCCAACACGGTCCATTTTCAAGGTCAAACGAGCCCTAGAGCAGGTAAACCCTCCATTTTGCCAATTTTCGTGTTCTATAGGTCAACATTTGTTTTGGTGATAAAGAATTCCGACCTCATTTTTGGTAAGATTTTACCTGGACGTTCGTTAAGACCTTACTTATGGAGCTAGTTGGCCCTCACGGCAATAATGTCCCATTTTCAAGGTCAAACGAGCCCTAGACAAGGTAAACCCCCCATTTTACCGATTTTCGTGTGCTATAGTCCACGGATTTTGCGGCGATCCAGAATTACGAACTCATTTTTGCCAAAATTTTACCTTGATGTCCGTTAAGACATTACCTATGGAGCCAGTTTGCCCTCACGGCCAAAATTGCCTATTTTGAAGGTCAAACGAGCCCTGAAGCAGGTAAACCCCCCATTTTACCGATTTTCCTGTGCTACAATCCACAGATTTTTTGGTGATGCAAAATTTCAACCTCTTTTTTGCCAAAATTTTACCTGGACGTCCGTTAAGACCTTAGTTATGGAGACAGATGGCCCTCACGACTAAAACGATCCATTTTCAAGATCAAACGAGCCCTCGAGAGGTTATAACCCCCATTTTTTCCAATTTTCGTGTGCTATAGGTCACCATCTTTTTTGGTGATAAAGAATTACGACCTTATTTTTGCCAAAATTTTACCTGGACGTTCCTTAAGACCTTACCTTTGGAGCCAGTTGGCCCTCACGGCCAGATTGGCCCATTTTCAAGGTCAAACGCTCCCTAGAGAAGGTAAGCCCACAATTTGACCAATTTTTGTGTGTTGTAGTCCACGAATTTTTTGGTGTTTTGGAATTTCGACCATATTTTTGCCAAAATTATAAGACCTTACATATGAGGACAGTTGGTCCTCACGGCCAAAACGATTCATTTTCTAGGTCAAACGAACCCTAGAGCAGGTAAACCCCCCATTTTGCCAATTTTCGTGTGCTATAGGTCACCATCTTTTTTGGTGATAAAGAATTCCAACCTCATTTTTGCCAAAATTTTACCTGGACGTCCGGTAAGACCTTACCTATGGAACCAGTTGGCCCTCTCGGCCAGAATGGCCCATTTTCAAGGTCAAACGAGCCTTAGGGAAGGCAAACCCCATTTTTTCGATTTTCATGTGCTACAGCCCACTAATTTTTTAGTGATCAGGAATTCTGACTTCATTTTTACCAAAATTATACCTAGACGTTTGTTAAGACCTTATCTATGGAGCCAGTTGGCCCTCATAGCAAAAATGGCCCATTTTCAAGGTCATACGAGCCCTAGAGCAGGTAAACCCCACATTTTGCCGATTTTTGTGTGCTATATAGGTCACCATCTTTTTTGGAGATCCAGAATTCCGACATCATTTTTGCAAAAACTTTACCTGGACGTCGGTTAAGACCTTACCTATGGAGCCAGTTGGCTCTCACGGCCAAAATGGCCCATTTTCAAGGTCAAACGAGCCCTAGAGCAGGTAAACCCCCCATTTTACCAATTTTCGTGTGCTATAGTCAACATATTTTTTGGTGATTCGGCACTCCATCCTCATTTTTGCCAAAATTTTACCTGGACATCCATTAAGACCTTACCTATGGGGACAGTTGGCCCTCACATCCAAAATAATCCATTAGCAAGGTCAAACGAACCCTAGATCAGGTAAACCCTCCATTTTGTCGATTTTCGTGTGCAATAGGTCACCATCTTTTTTGGTGATCAAGAATTCCAACCTCATTTTTGCCAAGATTTTACCTGGACGCCCGTTAATAACTTACCTATGGAGCCAGTTAGACCTCACGGCAAGAATTGCCCATTTTCAAGGTCAAATGAGCCCTAGAGAAGGTAAACCCCCCATTTTACCGATTTTCGTGTTCTATAGTCCAAATAGTTTTTGGTGATCTGGAAATAAGACCTCATTTTAGCCAAATTTTTTGTGTGCTTTAGGTCACCATCTTTTTTGGTGATAAAGAATTCTAATCTCATTTTTGCCAAAATTTTACCTGGATGTCCGGTAAGACCTTACCTATGGAACCAGTTGGCCCTCTCGGTCAGAATGGCCCATTTTCGAGATCAAACGAGCCTTTGAGAAGGTAAACCCCTATTTTACCAATTTTCATGTGCTATAGTCCACGAATTTTTTGGTGATCAGGAATTCCGACTTCATTTTTACCAAAATTATACCTAGACGTCCGTTAAGACCTTATCTATGGAGCCAGTTAACCCTAGCAGCAAATATGGTCCATTTTCAAGGTCATAGGAGCCCTAGAGAAGGTAAACCCCATATTTTGCCAATTTTTGTGTGCTATAAGGTCACCATCTTTTTTGGTGATCTAGAATTTGAACCTCATATTTACCAAAATTTTACCTGGACGTCCGTTAAGACCTTATCAATGGAGCCAGTTGGCCCTCACGGCCAAAATGACTCATTTTCAAGGTCAAACAAGCCCTAGAGCAGCTAAACCCCCCATTTTACTGATTTTCGTGTGCAATAGTCCACATATTTTTTGGTGATCCGAAATTTCATCCTCATTTTTGCCAAAATTTTACATGGACGTCTATTAAGACCTTATCTATGGAGCCAATTTGCCCTCATGACCAAAATGTCCCATTTTCAAGGTCAAACGAGCCCTAGAGTAGATAAACCCCCCATTTTGCTGATTTTCGTGTGCTATATGTCACCATCTTTTTTGGTGCTCTAGAATTCCGACCTCATTTTTGCCAAAATTTTACCTGAACGTCCGTTAAGACCTTATCTATGGAGCCAGTTTATCCTCACGGCCAAAATGGCCCATTTACAAAGTCAAACGAGCCCTAAACTAGGTAAACCCCCCATTTTTCCAATTATCGTATGCTATAGTCCACATATTTTTTGATGATCCAGAATTCCTACCTCATTTTTTCCAAATTTTACCTGGATGTCCGTTAAAACCTTATCTATGGAGCCAGTTTACCCTCAGGGCCAAAATGGCCCATTTTCAAGGTCAAACGATCCCTAAAGTAGGTAAACCCCCCATTTTACCGATTTTCATTTGCTATAGTCCACGAATTTTTTGGTGATCCAGAATTTTGAGCTCATTTTTACCAAAATTTTACTTGGACGTCCGTTAAGACCTTACCTATGGGTACGGTTGGCCCTCACGGCCAAAACGATCCATTTTCAAGGTCAAACGAGCCCTAGAGCATGTAAACCCCCCATTTTGCCGATTTTCATGTGCTATAGGTCACCATCTTTTTTGGTGATAAAGAATTTTGACCTTATTTTTGCCAAAAATTTACCTGGACGTCCGTTAAGACATTACCTATGGAGCCAGTTGAACTTCACGGCCAGAATGACCCATTTTCAAGGTCAAACGAGCCCTAGAGAAGGTTAGCCCCCCATTTTATCGATTTTCGTGTGCTATAGTCCACAGATTTTTTGGTGATCTGAAATTCTGACATCTTTATTGACAAAATTATACCTGGACGTCCGTTAAGACTTACCTATGGGGACAGTTGTCCCACACGGCCAAAACGATCCATTTTCAAGGTCAAACGAGCCCTAGAGCAAGTAAAACCCCCATTTTGCCGATTTTCATGTGCTATAGGTCACCATCATTTTTGGTGATCCATAATTCTGACCTCATTTTTACTAAAATTTTACCTGCACATCGGTTAAGACCTAACCTATGGAGCTAGTTGGGCCTCACGGCTAGAATGACCCATTTTCAATGTCAAACGAGCCCTAGAGCAGGTAAACCCACCATTTTACCTTTTTCATGTGCTATAGTGCATGAATTTTTTGGTGATCCAGAATTCCGACCTCATTTTTGCCAAAATTATACCTTGACATCCGTTAAGACCTTATCTATGGAGCCAATTGGCCCTAACGACCAGAATGACTCATTTTCAAGGTCAAACGAGCACTAGAGCAGGTAAACCCCCCATTTTACTGATTTTCATGTGCTATAGTCCACGGATTTTTTGGTGATCCAGAATTCTGACCTCATTTTTGCCAAAATTTTACCTGGACGTTCGTTAAGACCTAATCTATGGAGCCAGTTGGCCCTCACAGCCAAAATAACCCATTTTCAATGTCAAACGAGCCCTAGAGCAGGTAAACCCCCTATTTTACCAATTTTCGTGTGCTACTGTCCATTGATTTTTTGGTGATCCAGAATTCCGACATCATTTTTGCCAAAATTTTAACTGGACATCTGTTAAAACCTTACATATGGGGACAGTTGGCCCTCACGGCAAAAACGATCCATTTTCAAGGTCAAACGATCCCTATAGTAGGTAAACTCCCCATTTTGCCTATTTTCATATGCTATAGTCCACAGATTTTTTGGTGATCCAGAATTCCGTCCTCATTTTTGCCAAAATTATACATTGACGTCCGTTAAGACCTTATCTATGCAGCCAGTTGGCTCTCACGGCCAAAATGGCCAATTTTCAAGGTCAAGCGAGCCCTAGAGCAGGAAAAACCCACATTTTGCCAATTTTCGTGAGCTATAGTTCACCAACTTTTTTGGTGATCCGGAAATCCGACCTCATTTTTACCAAAATTTTACCTAGACGTCCGTTAAGACCTTATCTATGGAGCCAATTGGCCATCACGGCTAAAACGATCCATTTTCAAGGTCAAACGAGCCCTAGAGAAGTTATTTTGCTGATTTTCGTGTGCTATAGGTCACCATGTTTTTTGGTGATAAAGAATTACGACCTTATTTTTGCCATAATTTTACATGGATGTTCGTTAAGACCTTACCTATGGAGCTAGTTGGCCAGAATAGCCCATTTTCAAGGTCAAACGAGCCCTAGAGAAGGTAAACCCCCCATTTTACCAATTTTTGTGTGCTATAGTCCACAAATATTTTGGTGATCCGAAATATCGACCACATTATTTGCCAAAATTATACTTGGACGGCCGTTAAGACCTTACCTATGGGGACAGTAGGCCCTCACGGCTAAAACGATCCCTAGAGCAGGTAAACCCCCCATTTTGCTAATTTTCATGTGCTATAGGTCACCATCTTTTTTGGTGATAAAGAATTCCAACATCATTTTTGCCAAAATTTTACTTGGACATCCGTTAAGACCTTACCTATGGAGCCAATTGGCCCTCATGGCCAGAATGGCCCATTTTCAAAGTCAAACGAGCCCTAGAGAAGGTAAACCCCACATTTTACCAATTTTCGTGTGCTATAGTCTACGAATTTTTTGGTGATCCGGAATTCCTACTTCATTTTTACCAAAATTATACCTATATGTTCGTTAAGACCTTATCTACGGAGCCAGTTGGCCCTCACGGCAAAACTGGCGAATTTTCAAGGTCATACGACCCTTAGAGCAGGTAAACCCCCCATTTTGCCAATTTTCGTGTGCTATAGGTCACCATCTTTTATGGTGATCCAGAATTCCGACCTCATATTTGCAAAAATTTTACCTGGACGTCGGTTAAGACCTTACCTGTGGAGCCAGTTGGCCCTCACGGCCAGAATAACTCATTTTCAAGGTCAAACGAGCCCTAGAATAGGTAAACCCTCATTTTACCGATTTTCGTGTGCTATAGTCCACAGATATTTTGGTGATCCAAAATTTCGACCTCATTTTTGCCAAAATTTTACGTGGACTTCCGTTAAGACCTTATCTATGGGGCCAGTTTGCCGTCACGGCCAAAATGGCCCATTATCAAGGTCAAACGAGCCCTAGAGCAGCTAAACCCCCCATTTTACCAATTTTTGTGTTCTATAATCCACATAATTTTTGGTGATCCCAAATTTCAACCTCAATTTTTGCCAAAATTTTACATGGATGTGCTAAGACCTTATCTATGGAGCCAGTTTGCCCTCACGGCCAAAATGGCCCATTTTCTAGGTGAAGCGAGCCCTAGACTAGGTAAATCCCCCATTTTGCCAATTTTCGTGTGCTATAGGTCACCATCTTTTTTGGTGATCCAGAATTCCGACCTCATTTTTGCCAAAATTTTACTTGGACGTCCGTTAATACCTTATCTATGGAGCCACTTTTCCCTCACGGCCAAAATGGCCCATTTACAATGTCAAACGAGCTATAGAGTAGGTAAACCCCCTATTTTACCAATTTTCGTTAGCTATAGTCCACGGATTTTTTGGTGACCGGACTTCTGACCTCATTATTGCCAAAATTATACCTGGACGTCCGTTAAGACCTTATCTATGGAGCCAGTTGTCCCTCATGGCCAAAATGGCCTATTTTAAAGTTCAAACGAGCCCTAGAGCAAGTAAACCCCCAATTTTACCAATTTTCGTGTGTTATAGTCCACAAATTTTTTGGTGATCCAGAATTTTGACCTCATTTTTGCAAAAATTTTGCCTGGACGTCCGTTAAGACCTAATGTCGCTCACCAGTTGCCTGTAAATCTCACGTCAACAAATTTTCTACTTTGGAAGACACAATTTCTTCTAATGATTTGTGGTTGTGGTCTTAACCATTATATTGATGATTTGGATGATGATCAACCAAATCTTGCATATAAGGTTTGGGTGCGTCAAGATCAACTCATCTTGAGTTGGATAGTTGCTTCAGTTTCAAAAAACATTATCCCTCAATTGGTCGGAGCAAAAACAACTCGTGCGGCTTGGGAAAAACTTGTGGCAGCCTATGCCACTGGGTCTAAACCACTAATTCGATAACTTAAGGTGCAATTACACAACTTGCGTCGTGATAATACTACTATTGAATGTTACGTGCAAGGGGCAAAATTGATTGTTGATAAGTTAGTTGCCTTGCAGCACCCCATTACTAATGATGACTTAGTAGAGTTTGTTCTTGCTGGATTAGGCCCTGCCTATCGCCCCTTCACAAGGTCGCTTGAATCACGTCATGATGATGTTACCTTTGATGCACTTTATGGTATGTTGTTGAATGAAGAAAGACAATTAAAACGTGAATATGCTAGTACTGTTATTGCCCCAACAACACAATACATACAAAGTTCAATCCCTACACAACGTGGACGCGGTAGGGGGCATACTAGTCGAGGTCGTGGATGCTTTTCAGGCCATGGAAGTTCACCACAATCTCAAAGTCGGCATTATGCCCCCACAACTCATTCGGGAACTTACTCTGGAAATCCACCACCTTCCTCTGATTTTTCTGGAATTTTTTGTCATAATTGTGAAGGAAATGGTCACATTGCACGTGTTTGTCCATCACATAGGACTACGAATGGAAATCGGGTATCTGGATGTCCCTCTTCAAATCTAGCAAGTACTTCTTCCCAAGCGGCACAAAATTGGTTGATGGATAGTAGCACCACGCATCATCTGACATCTGATCTCGACAACCTTGCAATTCACTTAGAATATCATGGTCCCGAAGAGGATACCCTAGGTAATGGTTCCAAATTTCCCATCTCGCATATTAGTAAAGGATCTCTATTTATTTTCGATAAGTCGTATGTTCTTGATAGTCTTCTACATATTCCCACTGCTACCCAAAATTTACTATCTATTAGTTCCTTTACTAATTCTAACCAAGTGTCCATTGAATTTTTTCCTAACTATTTTTTTACTAAGGACTTGGAAACGAGGGCAACTCTTCACAAAGGTTCGAATGATGGAGGTTTATATTCCCTTCCAATGTTGAAGTCAATTTCTTCACTAGCTTCATATGCAGCTCCACTTGGTGTTTGGCATGCGCATTTGGCTCAACGCATCCTATCCTACAATTCGTCGTGCTTTGCCATCTAATACTTTTATTTCATCTAGTTGTGGGTCTTCTAGTTTGTGTCCAACCTGTGCTGTTAGCAATAGTCATAAAATTCCATTTGTTGAGTCTAGTTTTCAAGCGACATGCCCTTTAGATTTAATTTGTTCGGATGTTTGGGGTCCATCACCTGTTATTTTGAATGATGGTTATAAATATTATGTTATTTTCTTTTATCACTATAGCAAATATACCTGGATCTATTTCTTAAATTCAAGTCTGATGTTCTTTCTGTTTTTATTCAATTTCAAAAAATTGTGGAAAAATACTTTAGTTGTCCAATTAAGAGGTTTTAAGCAGATTGAGGAGGAGAGTATCAGGCATTAACCTCATATTTAAGAGATAATGGTATTACACAACGTTCTTCTTGTCCTTATACCCAGAAACAAAATGGTTGTGTTGAACGTAAACATCGACATATTGTTGAGACGGGTTGTGCTTTATTAACGCATACAAGTGTTCCTTCCAAATTTTGGACAAATGTTTTTTATACTGTTGTTTATATCATAAATATATTACCGACTCCCCGTCTAAATAATCAGCCTCCCTATCGCACCCTGTTTAATTGTGACCCTAATTACTCTTTGTTGCGTGTGTTTGGTTGTCTTTGCTTTCCATGGCTTCGCCCTTATACGAAGGATAAATTATCTCCTCGTTCTAAGAGGTGTGTGTTTTTGGGGTATAGAAAAATTCATAAAGGTA
>NW_026020623.1:0-5540 GCF_900185275.1 Solanum verrucosum
TTCAGTCACACGCAACAAATACATCAATCTTAAGTAACAAGAAAGTCACGCATAAGCATCGAATGCATTAAGTAACAATAATCAATCTCTTACTGGAACCATTTCCCATCGGCACAATCTCACTAGCCGAAATTATTTCCCGTTTGTTTCATATCAAATCACTAGTCGGAACCATTTTCCATCGCTTTATAAATGCTTACCAGAAATGACCTCGACATCACAACACTCAACGACAAAGACTCATAACACTCGCTGGTAAAGACCTTGACATCATAAATCACCACATGTCTCATCATGGTGTTCACAATCAATGCACACAGGCAATATCACACCACACGAAAAGACAACAATTCATACAATTAAAGTCCACATTCAGGCTTTCAAGCATTTCATCAATCAATCATTAAGGGTCACAATAAAGCAATTAACATCATCTTGTTCATCATATAGCCTTTTTCATTTCAATCCGTTTTATTCATTTAGATGTATCAAGTGGACAATTAAACCCTTCACCTCATCCTCATTATTACTCCCAACACACAAGCAATGAAGGAAGTACATGAATCCTATTAGAATACAAATGTTTAGGATATCACTTGTCTTAAATCAATCAATATTCACTCCCAGAGTTGATTCTTCCCTTTCCGAATCACTTCCAAAGCCACACAAATCTATACCTAAGCAAATATTCATAATAAATTTCCAAAAACTTGAATAACCATATCAAATCTTGAAAAGTGGGTCAATCAACACAAAACTCAATTCTGAAAGTAAGGTTTGAATCAGAAATTTAATACTTGAGAACATTACTCAAGGCTTTAAGAACTCATTGGAAAAATTATTTCGAAACAGGACTTAAAATGAGTTCAACATCTCCATTTTAGCTAAGAACTTGAGTTCTTGAAAACCTCATCATTCACCAATTAAATCTCATATTTTAATGTTAAAACCCATAAATAATCAAAGGGGAATGAAGATTTAGGATTATAGAAGCTTACTCAAATGATTTATCACAAGAAAATCTTTCCAAAATGGCCACCAAGGGTTCCCCAAGCTCAAAAATGAAAAATAGGGATTAAACCCCGAAAATGGCGGGTCAAACCCCTCTCAGATGTCGCACAATAAGCGAACCCTGCAAAAAATCTCGGGCATCACAATAGTGAATGACTTTCGCTAAAGCAAAGGTCGCTTAAGCAACAAGTCCTTCGCTTAAGCGACATGACCTTCGCAAAAGTGAGGCCTGCAGCACTAGGAAACATAGCCAACTCTCAAAACATCAAAACCACCCTCAGGATTCGTTTGGAATCCTGTGAACACAAACCACATATGTAAATCAATTATATTCGACGTTCTAGACTCAATGGAAGCATCTAACATGAATCTGAGGTCTCCTTGAGGGTTCAACTTAGCCTTTCAAACTCAAAACCAAATTTTCAACTTTTAACTCCAAGTTCAAAAACCAACTTTTCAAAAACTCAATAATAGAAGACTCGGGGTCAATTACGGAATGGCAAAATGGTAAATTTATGAAATTTTTCAAAAATGACCGATCGGGTCATTACAAATTATGACAAAATAGGATTTATCAAAAAAACAAAACAAAAAGATAAAACTTTTATCAGAAAGTAAAAAACAAGATCAATTTGAAGCTTAAATTAGATTGAATGACTTGAGAGCTTCGAGCTTGGGGAAGAAAACAAGATCCACTGAAGTGATTGAGAGTTTGAAAGAGTTGAAAAGTAAAATATATTGCGTGTGTTTTAGATAACAAAAAAAGACTTAAATATATTTTATTAAACTTAAAATGTTGTTCTAAATTCTTGAAACTATCAAATAATCCCAAACTTCCTTTTCTGACTCCTATTTTTTTTTTCAAAAAATAAATAAAAGAAATAAAATAATCCAATGAACATTTGTAAATTAAATGTTCAAAATACTACTATCTTCGTTCATTTTAATTGTCATAATTTCCTTTTTTAGAGTCAACCTATAAAAACTTTGACTAACATTTTATGATGTATTTTTTTGTCATATTGGTATGCAAAAAATTGTAATTTATACGTAGTATTTTTTCATATAGTTTTTGAATATCTAAATTTTTTGTTTAGAATATCGAATTAACATAATCTAATTTAACTTTAAAAGTTAATCAAATTAACTTTCAAAAAAACGCAACATAAAAAATAGGAAAAATTCTTTTGGCCAGAATATGGCCAGAATGATATTTTACCTAATATTATTTTACCTTTTTAAATATTTTTACTCTTTTAACTTTAATACATTTTAACTAAAAAATAAAAAAGATCAATTTATTTTAAAATAAAAATATTATAATTTTTTTATATTTCTAGCCAAATTCAACAAAAAATTTTGACCATTTAACATTACCCAAAATAAAAATAGAAGGAGGGAGTATGGAAGACAAATTTGAATTTATGGGGAGTCAAAGATAAGTTCGTTAAGGGTTTCTTGGGAAAAGCAGTATGAGCAAAGTCTCTCTCATACTTTGGTGGTTTGTGACGTGGGAATAAAATATTAGTCTCTGTGGTTTATATTAAGTGAATTTATGAGGTAATCCATACCTATTACTCTCTCTCTCTTAATTTACGTAAAATATTTTAGATTTTGAAATTTAAATAAATTTATTTTAATTATAAATTTTTATATATTTTTAAATATTTTGAATTGTCAATTATTGTGATTTATAGAACTTTTTACATAGTTTACAAATATATAAATTTCATTTTAAGAAATTTGAAGATTTCATGAATAAATTCTCGTTCAAATTTAAACTATTCAACTCTCGAAAAACGAAATGTGTAACATAAATTGTGACAAAGGTAATATCAGTAAAATATTTAAGAAGATAATATAAATCATATTTTCCACTATTGTCAAATTATAAATATAATTTTGTAAATAATGCAATTTATGTCTAAAAAAAAATAAAACTTCATAGAAAGCGCAAATTTAAAAATAATTTCAATAATTTCTATTATATAGAAATGTGAAGCCCTGGACGACCAAGGGTAGTTTTGTCAAACAAAAAAATATTTCAAGCTTAGTTTAAATGTACATTGTGCATAAAATATTAAAATTTCCAGAAAAACCAACCAAAATTTATGTAATTCCCAATGTATCCATCACTAAGTCAATAGTTGTGAATTCTAATGGCACACGTGTACCAATACATTGGGAGGGGTAAAAGAAATCATTGCAAAGTTACATGGATCCCATTTATTGATTTACTTCAAAACCATGTGCATTCAAGCTGATACATTTTTTAAAAAAAATCTTTTTTATTTTTGAATGTATAATTTTTAATGAGATTTTTTCATACCAAAAATTCAAATTTGAGGGCTTTTAATCATTTCTTTTTTAGTGTGGTTTGATCATGAAAAAGTATTGTTTATTTTATTTAAAAAATTTATAGTTGAAGTCGTGTTAGGTTAAATTTTATGCAAAAAATTTAGAATTTAAATATACTTTTTTTAAAGGCATAATATATAAATATGTCATTTAATTTGGTTTCATCTAATATGTCTTTCAATGTCCATAAGTAGACACATAAACTTGTATAGAATTGAACAAGTTGACACTTTGTGTCCTACTTGACGTCCTACATGACAATATAATTCACGTCCTATGCGACATTTTATGTGGCTCCCACGTGTGTTATTCCCCATAGGACGTGTGTGTCTACTTCTTCAACTTTATAAAATTTTAAGTGCTTACCTGTGCATAACCTAAGTTGAATGTCATAGATGTCAATGAAGCGAAGTTAAAAGATATATCTATATATTATGTTTTTTTAATTATGGTTTATATTCCTCAGTTTCTAAAAATTACTTGACTAATTTACCTGAGACATACAACCAAATTGCACTAAAAAAAGTAATATCTCAAAATAAATAGTTGTATAATGTCATAGATTAGATCTCATATAAGAACTACCACATACTATTACAAAAAAATCACTTTATTTAAATTTTTGAAGTTGAAATTGTTCAAGCTATTGATTTTGCAAATAATATTGATTATTTGAATGTGTTTTTTTTAAAAAAAAAAAAACTAATATGAAATATAATTCAAATGGGGTCATTTTTATAAGAATAAATAATTTGTGATAAAAATTTAAAAAGGATAATATAGTTAGGGGCTGTTTGGTTATTGGTTAGAGTTACGCAGTTTTTAGTAATGCATGGTTTAGTTATGCAGGATTTAGTTATGTGGTATTAGTTATGCTGGTATTAGTTATGCAAATATTAGTTATGTAGGTATTACTTAGTTATGTAGAGATTACAATACATAAATTATTTATTATTGAATATATTATTTACAAATAAATAAGCAAGCAAATAGTATAATTTCCCAAAAAAATAAATAAAGAAAGAAATCTTCTCTATACTTAAGTGGGAATTCTATTTATTTTTTCTCTCTCTATTTTTTTTAATGTTTAAAGCTTATAAAAATAAAATACCATAAATATATTTCAAGTACATTATAAAATCCTATTTTATATAATGTAAATTTCTATCAAGATGCTGCATGTATTGTTTGTACATTTTTAGTATACCAAATATATGAGTTATATATAAATTCATATTCCAAATAAAAAAACAATACATAATAATTAAATATGTGGAATATATTTAGTAATATATGGTGATAATATATGATTAGCATAGGCGTTGTCAAAATTATACATTCCGATTCATAATATTAATAAAATATTTATATTTTGATTTCAAATGAAAAAAAAAATAAAAAATCGTTCGTATACAAAAGAAATAAGAAACAAAAATAGCTAGGAAAATAGAATAGTTATGTAAAGTTTTTCTAGAGTTTTCAATATAAAAAGGTAATAGGGATAAATGTGTAAATTTTTTAATACATGTATAACTAATACCCTCATAACTTATTTCACCTTTTATCATGCATAATTTATACATAGATTCCCTCATAAGTTATGTAGGTATCAATTATTTAGGATTACAAAAAATGTAATCATACACCGTATAGAATTAATACAAGAATAACTTTTATACAATATTGAGAAACTATCAACCAAACATGGTAAGTCATGTTGGCTTTTCTACCTAATACAAAATTTCTACCAAACATAGTAAAACAAATAAAACTTTTAATATATGAGAAAAAGATGCATCTTATACGGTAATCAAACGACCCCTTAAAGTATCAACAAGGTTTTGAATGTTTTTCAAATTTCAAATATAACTTTAAGTTATATTTGTAATTTTCATAATTAGATGTTGGTTTTCAAATAAAGTGAAATAAAAAGATTATCTATTTCTTTATGTTAATTTATTTTTCACACTACCACCTACCACACTACCACTTCCATGAATCCCCCAACTACCAGTTCCGCACCGAAAAATGGTATCAGAGCTATGGATAATAAGAAACACGGTAAGAAACATACAAGTAGAAAATTAAGAAAAATAAGAAGAAAATTAAATAAATTATATCCGGAATATAAACAACTTAATATCACAAAGACTGATAATGAAAAATTAGAT
>NW_026020624.1:5000-7163 GCF_900185275.1 Solanum verrucosum
ATCTACGATTGGATTCAAAAAAGCATAGGCCTCGGGCAATTTGCCGAAGAAAAAACTACTCGAATAAAGGGTCGAATTAAGACAGATACCGATCAAACTAAAGGTATTAAGCATAACAGACTTTTTGTTCTTGGAGATAATTGCATTTTGATTGAGTTATTTATATAAGGAAAAGGAAAGTAAGGAAGGTAAACAAAAAATACTTCTTTTTCTTTGAACCCACCCAATCAAAAATCCTCCTTTTCTCAAAGGAGAATCGAAAAAATAATATTTTCATACAATATCTTAATTGAATTATATGTAATGATCAATAAATTAAGTTGAATTCTATATCTACACATACCAAAAACATAGAAAAATCCGAATACCAATCTAATCGATTCTATAGATATTTGGGCTAGAGTTGACAAACAAACAAAACCAGCAATATACTTTATTAGTATCGCATAGAAATCTAAATGGGGCGTGGCCAAGTGGTAAGGCAACGGGTTTTGGTCCCGCTATTCGGAGGTTCGAATCCTTCCGTCCCAGAACATATATATTCTCTGACAATATAGATTGCTTTTTTAACAATGTTCTGTTTAAAATCGAAATGTTAGCTGGAATGTGATTGTTGTTTCTGATTTTTTTCTTCGATGAATCGTTTTTTTTTTTCAAAAACTGAATCGAGATACGAAAGAATCCATATTCCCTATCTCATATTCTCTACCCCCTAAATTAGCCTAATTAGATTCAATTTTCTTTTTTGTAGATTTCTTGACTTTTCGCCAAGAGGGGGTTTTTGGTACTAATTCAATTCACTAAGTCTCTTAATTCTTAATCAATGAGGTAGGCTAAAATAGAAAAAAAGGGGCAAAAACTGGACTTAATCTGGGCTTGTTTGGCTTTGTGCCCAGACAGCTCGCATTTCGTAAAAATAAAAAAGACTAGGACATCCCCTTCTTTTGATTTATGCTGCATCAGTCCCATAGAATGGGGTAGATAGGAGTTAATCAGTGATGGGAAGGCGTTCATTTCAATATCTATAAACAGTGACAATTGCTCAGTCTATTTGATCGAATTGATAGATACGAAACCCTCCCCATTCTTTGGATTTTATCAATCAGATGAAAAAAAAAAAGACTTATCTTTTTTCCTAAGATGATCAAAAGTTATTTTTAACTATCAAATTTTCTTGGAATAATGATGTCGAGAGGGGAACTTTAGAAATTGATTCGAAATTTCGAAAGAGAAATAGTTTAAATCATTCCTTAGAAGCTGAATCTTTCTCTCCTATTAAGTCACGTGAAGATGCAGAATCAAAAAGAATTCGTTTATTCGTCTTATTTTATTTATATAAATAAATTATTTATTATATATATTTATTAATTAATATTATAATTTAATTAATATTATAATGTTAGACAATTTAATATTAGCGATGGGGTCTTACTAAGACTTCTTCAGAAAAATATTTATCCACCTATATCTATAGACTATAGATATAGAAGATATAGAAAATACTTTAGATTATGGTGTTTATACATCAGCCCAACCAATGACTATTCATGATTCCATAATTGAATCAATTCCATACCGGTTCTTAGAGGAATGTTATGGTAAAACTTCGTTTGAAACGATGTGGTAGAAAGCAACGTGCGACTTGAAGGACACGATCCGTTGTGGATTTGTACATCCACCATTTTTTGTAGGAATGAAGGTGCTCTTAGCTCGACATCATGGGTTCTGTTTCACTAGAACCCCTCGTTTTTTGTTGTCTTGGAATGTAAATAGTCCATGATGGAGCTCGAGTAGAAAGTATTAATTTATTTCTCGGGGCAAGGGTCTAGGGTTAATGCCAATCAATAAAAAAATTGAAACAACTTCGTAAATATATCTTAGGTATGGAAATCGAAAGAATCCAATTCGAGCAAGTTTAAAATGAAAAAATTTATTGGAATTGATCAAACTTTTTCGATCCAAAGTGTTTCACGAGGGAATCCATCATCTTGTAGGATTCTTTCATAAAAATCGCAAAAAGGGTATGTTGCTGCCATTTTGAAAGGATTAAAAAGCACCGAAGTAATGTCTAAACCCAATGATTTAAAATAAAACAAAGATAAAGGATCCCAGAACAAGGAAACACCTTTTTAATTGTCTTAATAACTGGATCAGACTGAAGAA